>NC_074678.1:16549365-16789365 GCF_029448725.1 Salvelinus fontinalis
GCGTCAATGGGTTTGTGCCCATAGGGGGCGTTGTTGCCAGTGATTTCTGGTCTCTTTTTATTATTTATTTAACTAGGCAAGTCAGTTAAGAACAAATTCTTATTTACAATGACAGCCTAGGAACAGTGGGTTAACTGCCTTGTTCAGGGGCAGAACAACAGCTTTTTACCTTGTCAGTTCAGGGATTTGAGCTTGCAACCTTTTGGTTACTAGTCCAACGCTCTAACCACTAGGATACCTGCCACCCCTCACTCAGCCTATTGCGGACAGTCTGAGCACTGATGGATGGATTGTCAGCAGCATACCACCCTGCATACCACTGCTGGCTTGCTTCTGAAGCTAAACAGGGTTGGTCCTGGTCAGTCCCTGGATGGGAGACCAGATGCTGCTGGAAGTGGTGTTGGAGGGCCAGTAGGAGGCACTCTTTCCTCTGGTCTAAAAAATATCCCAATGCCCCAGGGCAGTGATTGGGGACACTGCCCTGTGTAGGGTGCCGTCTTTCGGATGGGACGTTAAACGGGTGTCCTGACTCTCTGAGGTCATTAAAGATCCCATGGCACTTATCGTAAGAGTAGGGGTGTTAACCCCGGTGTCCTGGCTAAATTCCCAATCTGGCCCTCAAACCATCATGGTCACCTAATAATCCCCAGTTTACAATTGGCTCATTCATCCCCCTCCTCTCCCCTGTAACTATTCCCCAGGTCGTTGCTGCAAATGAGAACGTGTTCTCAGTCAACTTACCTGGTAAAATAACGGTAAATAGAAAAAATAAAAAATAAAAAAATTGTGCCTTCCTTTGTGTAACTCAGGCAGTTGTTGTTGCCATCCTGTACCTGTTCCGCAAGTGTGATGTTCGGATGTACCGATCCAGTGCAGGTGTTATTACACGTGGTCTGCCACTCCGAGGACGATCAGCTGTTCGTCCTGTCTCCCTGTAGCACTGTCTTAGGCGTCTCACAGTACGGACATTGCAATTTATTGCCCTGGCCACATCTGCAGTCCTCATGCCTCTTTGCAGTATGCCTAAGGCACGTTTACGCAGATTTTTTATTTTTTATTTTACCTTTATTTAACTAGGCAAGTCAGTTAAGAACAAATTCTTATTTTCAATGACGGCCTAGGAACAGTGGGTTAACTGCCTGTTCAGGGGCAGAACGACAGATTTGTACCTTGTCAGCTCGGGGATTTGAGCAGGGACCCTGGGCATCTTTCTTTTGGTGTTTTTCAGAGTCGGTAGAAAGGCCTCTTTAGTGTCCTAAGTTTTCATAACTGTGACCTTAATTGCCTACCGTCTGTAAGCTGTTAGTGTCTTAACGACCGTTCCACATGTGCATTTCATTAATTGTTTATGGTTCATTGAAAAGCATGGGAAACAGTGTTTAAACCCTTTACAATGAAGATCTGTGAAGTTATTTGGATTTTTACGAATTATCTTTGAAAGACAGGGTCCTGAAAAAGGGGTACGTTTCTTTTTTTTGCTGAGTTTAGTTAGTGACAGTGTTTTATGTGTGTGTGAGTTATGTCTGCCTCACTGCCTGTAGTTACCGTGGCCCGTATTCAGAGTAGGATATAGGATCAGATTTCCCTTTTAGATCATACTGAATAAGTTTATATGGATAGAGAAGACCTGATCCTAGATCAGCACTTCTACTCTGAAACTATTTGTGAATACGAGCTTGAGTGTTCTGTCCAAAGTTCTGTGTTCTGTTCTGACTGTGTGTGTGTGTTGCCCAGTGTGTCAACTGTCATGATGTGCCCTGGGGGGAGGATCATAGCCCCCCCCCCCCCCCCCTCTCTCTCCCAATTCAATTCATGGGGCTTTATTTGCATGGGAAACATATGTTAACAATGCCAAAGCAAGTGAAGTAGATCATATACAAAAGGGAAATAAATAATTAAAATGAACAGTAATCATTACACTCACAGAAGTTCCAAAAGAATAAAGACATTACAAATGTCATTATGTATATATACAGTGTTGTAACGATGTACAAAAGGGGAAATAAATAAACATATGGCTTGTATTTATTACAATGGTGTTTGTTCTTCTCTGGTTGCCCTTTTCTTTTGGCAACAGGTCACAAATCTTGCTGCTGTGATTGCACACTGTGGTATTTCACCCAGTAGATATGGGAGTTTATCAAAATCGGGTTTGTTTTCGAATTCTTTGTAGATCTGTGTAATCTGAGGGAAATATGTGTCTCTAATATGGTCATTCATTTGGCAGGAGGTTAGGAAGTGCAGCTCAGTTTCCACCTCATTTTGTGGGCAGTGTGCACATAGCCTGTCTTCTCTTGAGAGCCAGGTCTGCCTATGGTGGCCTTTCTCAATAGCAAGGCAATGCTCACTGTGTCTGTACATAGTCAAAGCTTTCCTTAAATTTGGCTCAGTTACAGTGGTCAGGTATTCTGCCACTGTGTACTCTCTGTTTAGGGCCAAATAGCATTATAGTTTGCCTAGTTTTTTTGTTGTTAATTACTTGACACGTTGGAAAGAATGATCTTTTTGTTTTCTCATGATTTGGTTGGGTCTAATTGTGTTGCTGTCCTGGGGCTCTGTGGGGTCTGTTTGTGAACAGAGCCCCTGGACCAGCTTGCTTAGGGGACTCTTCTCCAGGTTCATCTCTCTGTAGGTGATGGCTTTGTTATGGAAGGTTTGGGAATTGCTTCCTTTTTAGGTGGTTGTAGAATTTAACTCTTTTTTGGATTTTGAACATTAGCGGGTATCAGCCTAATCCTGCTCTGCATGCATTATTTGGTGTTTTACATTGTACACGGGGGATATTTTTGCAGAATTCTGCATGCAGAGTCTCAATTTGGTGTTTGTCCCATTTTGTGAATTCTTGATTGGTGAGCGGACCCCAGACCTCACAACCATGAAGGGCAATGGGTTCTATATCTGATTCAATTATTTTTAGCCAGATCCTAATTCGTTTGTCGAATTTTATGTTCCTTTTGATGGTATAGAATTCCCTTCTTGCCTTGTCTCTCAGATCGTTAACAGCTTTGTGGAAGTTACCTGTGGCGCTGATGTTCTAGGCCAAGGTATGTATCGTTTTTTGTGTGCTCTAGGGCAACGGTGTCTAGATGGAATTTGTATTTGTGGTCCTGGCGACTGGACCTTTTTTGGAACACCATTATTTTGGTCTTACTGAGATTTACTGTCAGGGCCCAGGTCTGACAGAATCTGTGCAGAAGATCTAGGTGCTGCTGTAGCCCCTCCTTGGTTGGTGACAGAAGCACCAGATCATCAGCAAACAGTAGACATTTGACTTGAGATTCTTGTAAGGTAAGGCTGCAGGTTGTTCAAGTGCCCTTGCCAATTCTTTGATATATATGTTGAAGAGGGTGGGGCTTAAGCTGCATCCCTGTCTCACCCCACGGCCCTGGGGGAAGAATCCTGTGTGGGTTTTTTTGTGCCTATTTTAACCGCACACTTGTCTGTGTGCATGGATTTTATAATGTTGTATGTTTTTTCCCCCAACACCACACCACACCTTTCCATCAATTTGTATAGTAGCCCCTAATGCCAAATTGAGTCGAAGGCTTTTTTGAAATCAACAAAGCATGAGAAGATTTTGTCTTTGTTTTGGTTTGTTTGTTTGTCAATTAGGGTGTGCAGGGTGAATGTGTGTCTGTCGTACGATAATTTGGTAAAAAGCCAAGTTGACATTTGTTCAGTACATGTATGATTCTGCTGTTAATGATAATGCAGAGGATTTTCTCAAGGTTGCATATCCCACGGTAGATATTGGGGTCAAATTTGTCTCTACTTTTGTGGATTGGGGTGATCAGTCCTTGGTTCAAAATATTGGGGAAGATGCCATAGCTAAGGATGATGTTAAAGTGTTTTAGTATAGCCAATTTGAATTTGATGTCTGTATATTTTATAATTTCATTAAGGATACCATCAACAACACAGGTCTTTTTGGGTTGGAAGGTTTTTTTTTTTTGTCCTGTAGGTCATTCACGGTAATTGGAGAATTCAGTGGGTTCTGGTAGTCTTTATTAGTTGATTCTAAGATTTGTATTTGATTATGTATATATTTTTTGCTGTTTGTGCTTTGTTATAGAGGCAAAAAGATTAGGGAAGTGTTTTACCCATACATCTCCATTTTGGATAGATAATTCTTCATGTTGTTTTTTGTTTAGTGTTTTCCAATTTGACCAGAAGTGGTTAGAGTCTATGGATTCTTCAATTAATTTGAGCTGATTTCTGACGTGCTGTTCCTTCTTTTTCCGTGGTGTATATCTGTATTGTTTTAGCGATTCACCATAGTGAAGGCGTAGATTCAGGATTTCTGGGTCTCTATGTTTTTGGTTGGACAGGTTTCTCAATTTCTTTCTTAGATTTCGTCAAACCATTTGTCATTGTTGTTCATTTTCTTCGGTTTTCTAATTGAGATTTTTAGATTTGATAGGGAAGCTGAGATGTCAAATATACTGTTAAAAATTTATACTGCAAAGTTTACACCTTCACTATTACAGTAGACCATTTTGTCCAGGAAGTTGTCTAAAAGAGATTTTAATTTGTTGCTTAATTGATTTTTGATAGGTTTCCAAAGTACATTCCTTCCATCTATAGCATTTCTTAATATTACTCAGTTCCTTTGGCTTTGATGCCTCATGATTGAGTATTGCTCTGTTCAAGTAGACTGTGACCATTTTGCTGTGGTCTGATAGGGGTGTCAGTGGGCTGACTGTGAATGCTCTGAGAGACTCTGGGTTGAGGTCAATGATAAAGTCGTCTACAGTACTACTGCCAAGAGATGAGCTATAGGTGCACCTACCATAGGAGTCCCCTCGAAGCCTACCATTGACTATGTACATACCCAGTGTGCGACAGAGCTGCAGGAGTTGTGACCTGTTTTTGTTGGTTATATTGTCATAGTTGTGCCAAGGAGGATATGGGGGAGGGAATGCTGTCACCTCCAGGCAGGTGTTTGTCCCCCTGTGTGCTGAGGGTGTCAGGTTCTTGTCCGGTTCTGGCATTTAGGTCGCCATAGACTAGTAGATGTCCCTGGGCCTGGAAATGATTGATTTCCCCCACCAGGATGGAGAAGCTGTGTTCATTAAAGTATGGGGATTCTAGTGGGGGGATAAAGGTAGCATAAATGTTCCTGTTTTGATTAATTTAATGGACTGAGTTAGGGGGTATGCTAATTTGGTATAGAGTAGACCTGAGTCCCTTCCCTGTTTTACACCTGGTAGTTTGGTGGATGGGACTACTAGCTCTTTTTAACCTAGAGGAAAACCAGTGGGTCCGTCTCCTCTACCATTTTTCTGTAGGATGACAATGTCTGTATTTCCGATTTCTTTAATGAAGTCCAGGTTCCTGCTCTTTTGGCCAAAGGCAGATGACCTCAGGCCTTGGATATTCCAGGATGAGATAGTGAAGGCTTTGTGTTACATAAAGTGTCAGGCCAGTAAGTGTGAGCAGAGCCGGCTGAGCATCTGGTACATGCCATTGGCTTGGGTTAGTGTAAGAATGGGGGTTGGACCTGTTTGCTTGCTCACGGTCTGAGCGTATGTGTGCCATCCATGTTGAGGCCCTCTTTGCGGGGGTGGGGTGCATGGGGTGGGCATAGGTCTGATCTGAGGGGGCCTAAATGGGGTGTGGGTATGGTTGACTTGGGGGGGTGGTGTTGATTGGTGGGGGTGTGGATGTGGTTGGTGGTGTTGTGTTCTGGATGTAGCTCCTCTCGGCGTTGGTCCTCTGTGTAGGTACGGGGGTGGGGTTCCACAGGTCTGGGAGAGTGTCTCGCTGGTCTGGGCGGGGTGTCAATTGATCTGTTGCTCCTGTGTGAAGTATTGGGGCTGTGTTTGAGAGCGATGTCCTTTTGGGTCCGGGCGAAGGTGGGCACTGCTGCCTTGTATTGGTGGAACTGGTCATAAAGGCTGTTCAAGTCCAGGGAGGAGTGGTGGGCCAGGTAAACATTTGGTTTTGAGGCACAGTCACGGGAAATACTTGTGTTTACCCGCTGTATGGTAGCAGGGTGGAAGTCTTTTCATGGTATCAGGGTGGATATAACCACTTGTGCATTGGGGAAAGTAAAATAAGCTTTTTCAATCACTCCCTTGGGTGCTGTGCCCACCCTTTCCTGCTGTGCTCTCAGGTCGTTTGTGCCCGTGTGTATTATTAAGTCCCTAGGTGAACCTAGTTGGTCCTCAGACAGAAGGTCTATGGTGCGCTGGGTGTTTGGACACACTGTGTTTGGGAAAAAGTTTTTTTTATCTTGTGTATATATTTCCCGTTTGAGTCCATAGGGAGTACAATCTGTGTCGTGTGTATGTCCTCAGTGCGTGTGGGGGGGTTGTCAGGAGGACTATCAGGGTGGCTGACAGGGGGCTTGCTCAGAGGGGGTGAGATCCCCTGGGCTTGGGGTTCTTTATTTGTCTGTCCCGCTGTGATCATGGTCTGGGGTGGACTGTTCTGCTGTGGTGTCAAGACTTTTTTTGGGAGCTGAGGTGGGCTGTTCTGCTGGCTTCTCTGCGGGGGTGGCCACTTCTCTAGTTGGTTGTTCTGTCACACGCCATCCCAATTACCCTCTCCTCCAGCAGTCTGATCCTTTCCTCTAGTGGTCTGTTCTTCTCCTGCTCCTGCTTTTTCTCCTGTTGAAGTTGTCTCACCACAGTTCAGAGTGTAGAGATGTCTCTCTCCACCTCCAGCTCTCCGGGTCTGGTTAAGGGGGTGTTGTTGTGCTGGACTGTTGTCTGGGTCTGTGCTGACTGGAGTGTAATCACCTGCTATTCCAGCTCCACCTGCCTTACCTCCACTTAGGTGAATTTATCCTTCATTTCAATGAGGGAGTAGTACTCTGTGCTGGGAGGTTGACTTTCCGCTTGGGGTTGCTCGTCTGTGGGGTTATATAATGATGAGGTCTGACCCGCTCGGGGTGGGGGTATCTTTCTCAAGGTAGAGCTTCTCCTGCTGAGCTAATTATTTGATTAGGTGAAAGTCCAGCTGAAACTGTTTGGGGTTACCCTTTACCTATACTGTTCCAGACTTATAGAGATTATTATTAGCTGACTCAGAGTCCTCATTGTCTAGTATCCTGAGTTTCCACCCCTCGGTAACACCCCCCCCCCCCCTCTTAACTTCACTAGGGTAGGTGGCAGCATTCGGAATTTTGGATGAAAAGCGTGCCCAAATTAAACTGCCTGCTACTCAGGCCCAGAACCTAGGATATGCATATAATTAGTAGATCTGGATGGAAACACTCTAAAGTTTCCAAAACTGTTAAAATGATGTCTGTGAGTATAAAATAACTGATATGGCAGGCGAAAACCTGAGGAAATCCATCCAGGAAGTACTCTTATTTTGAAAGGCTGTTTTTCCATTGAAAGCCTATCCACCATACAAAGACTTCATAATCTCTATGGCTTCCTCTACATGTGGCCAGTCTTTAGGCATTGTTTCAGGCTTTTACTCTGAAAAATGAGGGAGATACAGCACTTTCAATGAGTGGACAGTGGACATTTCCAGACATGAGTCCAGCGCGTGATCGGGAGCGCGCATTTCTTGTTTCTCCTTTTCTATTGACGAAGCGGTTGAAATAGCGGTTTTGTCCGGTTGAAATATTGACTGTTTATGACAAAAACAACCTAAGGATTGATATTAAACATCGTTTGACATGTTTCTACGAACTTTTATTGTACTATTTTTGACTTTTCGTCTGGATGTTGAGAGCGCGGGTTGTTGTGCCTTTGGATTACTGAACTAAACGCACCAACAAAACGGAGGTTTTTGGACATAGAGGGACATTATCGAACAAAACAAACATTTATTGTCTATCATGGAGACCTGGGAGTGCCACCAGATGAAGATAATCAAAGGTAAGCGATTCATTTTAACGCTATTTCTGACTTTTGTGACACCTCTCCTTGGTTGGAAAATGGCTGTATGGTTTTTTGTGACTAGGCGCTGACCTAACATAATCACATGGTATGCTTTCGCCGTAAAGCCTTTTTGAAATCGGACACTGTGGTTGGATTTACAAGAAGTTTATCTTTAAAATGGTTTATAATACTTGTATGTTTGAGTAATTTTAATTTGGGGATTTCTGTTGTTTTGAATTTGGCGCCCTGCAATTTCACTTGTTGTTGTCGAGGTGGGACGCTACCGTGCCACTGGTGCCTGTAACAGTCCTGACCTGTTTTATGTTGTTTTTATGTGTTTATGGTCAGGGCATGTGTTTTGGGTGGGCAGTCTATGTTATCTGTTTCTATGTTGGTTTTGTTTGCCTGGTATGGCTCTTGATTAGAGGCAGGTGGTTTGCGTTTGCCTCTAATTAAGAGTCATATTTAGGTAGGGCGTTCTCACTGTTTGTTGGTGGGTGATTGTCTCCTGTGATGTCTTCGTTGTGTTCGATGTTATTCACTATCGGGACTGTTTGGCTGTTCGTACGTTTCGATGTAACGTTCCTGTTCGTGAGTTTACGTTTGTGATGTGAGTTTATGTTCAGGTTTCGTTCTACGTCGTTTTGTTATTTTGTAGTTTTGAAAGTGTTTTGTTTTGTTTCGTTACCATCGTATTTATAATAAAGATGGCTTATTTCCCTGAACCCGCATTTTGGTCAGAAGATCCTTCTCTCCTCACCTCATCTGAGGATGAGGAAAGCGACAGCTATAACAGTGCCAGAGAGGTTAACTGAGGGGTAGTGTGTTAATATAGCACTGTGCCATGCCAGGGGATGGTCTGTGTGGAAGATGAGGTTGCTGATGTTCCCATTTTTTTTAATAGTCAGCAAAAAGTGTCTCTTGTTTTTCCATAAGGAGCTTCATTTTGTGCTCTTTTCATGTGTCTTATCATTCTTTACATACACAGGGTACTGTATTTTAACTACCTCTGAACAGCGGGAGGCAGCATCTAAGGCCTCTCCATTTGGTTGGAGTAGACTGTGTGACTCTCCTGCCATTGTTGGGCGAAAGGGCTTTAGCACTGACATGTCAAGTGAGAGGTGTCAATTTAAGTTGTATCAAGCTTGGCAGCCTTAATTCTTGCATTCAGTACTTATAAAGTAAAGTAATATATTTTTCTTCTTGGCTTTTAGAAATAAAATAAAGCTTCAGACTAAATATTACTCACTCAGTTCCAGGTTGGATGGTGTTTTCAGCATTCTGTCGTTATCCAGAGCATTTGCTGTATAGCTTTGGAATAATAATCTTTGGTAGTTGTACGCCTTCCAGGTGATTCCGTAATTCCGTCCAAAATCAGGTTGTAGGTTTTGATTTGGAGTTAAGGTTATGTTGTAGAGGGTAGCATACAGTATATGTCCCTGACACAAAACATTTACTTTTTTCCAACTCTAAATCCATCTTTTTTAAGAACATGCTGAAAAATGCAGAAGCTCATGTGTTCATGACTGCTCCTCTCAATTTCAATTTAAGGGCTTTATTGGCATGGGAAACATGTGTTAACATTGCCAAAGCAAGAGAAGTAGATAATAAACAAAAGTGAAATCAACAATAAAAATGAACAGTAAACATTACACTCACAGAAGTGCCAAAAGAATACAGACATTACAAATGTCATATTATGTATATATACAGTGTTGTAACGATGTCCTCTCTCTCTTCTCTTCTTTCTCTCAAGTTTTATGACTTTACGACAGGTCATACATACCTGGTAGAAACTGCCATGCAGTATTTAGAGAGTCTAAGAGAATAAAGAACCTCTTGGCCAAATGAAGCAATATTTCTACTTTTGAGAATGTGGGAATGCTCCGTGGACACTTAGGGGACAGTTATGACAAGTGTGTTTCATTTGGTGATCCCATGAAGGACAGGAAACACACACAACTCCCAGCTATCAGGTTTGCATCTAAATATTGTGAAACGTATGTGATTAAACATTAAACTATTTGTGAAAGATGTAATGTGATGTTAACCTTATAAATGAGAGTGGGTTTTTCATATAAACTTACACGTACGTGAGCATAGACATTACGTCGGTGTCATGGACCGCCCTTTTCTCTGAAGTGTATAAAACCCACTCGTGACGCAATTCACACCAGACCACGCAAACCACAGTGTAAGCTGAGGTTGCAAATGGTTGAACTACATTACTACCTAAAGAAATTGACATGAGACTGGAAAACATGCAGCTGATGCGACATGTTGAAATCGTTGGCACTACAACTCTACCAAAGGACAAGACCATATCACGTGGAGCATTGGCTACACGGCTGGAAATGGTTAAACTCTGAGACCATTGATCACTACAGAATAAGAGCAAATGCTAGACGTATAATTACTAGTCTGCAGCTAGAAATTAAGTCTAGAACGAGAATACCGACAACCGCCGAAACATCTATTCTAAAAACATTTCTGAATGATACTCTGAAGTATCCATTCTAACAACATACAACTTTGATCTCTGGTGGACAAACCAGAGGCTTTCTGTCGACTCTCTCCAGCAGATGGACCGGCTACCATAGAGAGACAACAAGACATACATTCGTAAATATGTAAATTGCAATTTCCTTTCAAATTAAAGGTCGTTCATGTAATGTATTATCAATTTCTATGAGTGTAGTTATCAGCTATCGGTTTTGTCCGCCAGTATGTAATACCCCATGTATTAACTAATTGTGTGTATTTTCATGTATTTCTGTGACTTGATTAGTTATTTAGTAAATAAATAATTAAACCAATTTGTATATCACTGATTCATAATTTATGCTAGGGTTCGTGCAGATAACCAAGAATTTTATGACGTTTGGAATGAGACTAACGGAAGGTAAAGATTAATAAGCATTAATAGAAGACTGTACTTGATAAGATATGAAAATATCTGAAGAGTCGATTCGGGAAATAGAGACTATTAAAAAAATTCCGTGGTGCTCCGACTTCCTAGTTAATTAAAGTTTACATGATTAGTTAAATCGCGTAATAATAATTACACCTAGAAAATTGATTTGATAAAATGTCTTCACTTTTAATGATAGTTCAATCGACATAACAGTGTGTGTTCTCTCTGTGTGTGTCTATGTTCTCTGTTGTCCAGTACCAGTGACAGGGTGTCACATACAGGGTCAGTGGCTGACCTCCAGTGACCCCCACTTCGCCATGCGGAGCGACGGCACCATAGTCACGGTGGACGTCACCACGGTTACAGCGGAGGGCAGGTCCTTCTGGGTGAGGGGGAGGGACGGGGGAGGACGGCGCTGGAGGATGGAGGTCCATCTGTCCCCAGACCTTGAACAGGTGAGGAATGCCTGGGAGGGAGAGAGAGAGAGAGATACTTCTGAATGACTTTACTGAATCATGCAATGAATCATACATGCAACATGCAGTATTGAATCACAAACAGAAGACACACCCAGTACTCCCCACCAACCCTTCCACTCAAACTGCACTCTACAACAGAAATGCAATAACAGAGTTACAGTAGATATGTGAGTCTTCCGGTAAGGTTTAGAAAGTAGACTGCTTGTATCTTTACTTATCACTGTGACACTGTCCTTGTAGGAGCATATTCAAGTACCCATGAGGGTGCCCTTCAATGTGCCTGCGCATAAAGGGGTTCCGAGGGGTCCGTCTGAGGTCCTGAGGCGCTCTAAAAGGAGATGGAGTCCTCTCCCTTTCAGCATCATAGAGCAGGACATCCCTCCTTTCCCCAAAGATGTAGAACTGGTGAGGACATGCATTCATCGTTATCACCGTCCTCACATCCTCTCTTCTGTTTCCTTATGTATCCCATCAGTCTTACTCTCCTATCCCTCTTCTGTAATCCCCCCCCCCCCCCTCATCTCAATCACCTTCCTCCAATCTCAAACTCCCCCCTTTTGTTATCATCATTCACCTCTCTCCTTGGCTCTTGTTTTATGTGTCAGTGTGTTAGAACTGTACTGGTGTTATTTTAGGCTATTTCTGTAAGTCTGTCTCTCTCTCCCTCTCTGTAGGTGGGGTCAGATTCATCAGTGAATTTCACAGTGTACTATGTAATCAGTGGTTCAGGGGTGACTATGCCCCCGGAGAAGCTTTTCTCTGTGGATCGGGACACAGGCATGGTGCGTGTGCACTACCCTGTTGACCGGGAACAGTACCCCAAGTTTGTGGTAAGTGTGACAGACCTTCAGTACAGGCCATAAAGTTGGTCTAAATGAACGCACAACGATTATAGGCAAGATAATAGCGGTGGAGTCATCTTGTCTGTCTGCTGTCTGTAGCTCAGACCAGATGTGTTCAGTATGTGTGTTCTTAATGAGTGGTGTGTAGTTCACAGCCCAGGTGTTTGACAGGCGGTCAGGGAAGGAGACAGATCGACCTCTGGACATCACTGTTCTGGTGGAAGATATCAATGACAACGCACCGACCTTCTCTGGACCACTCACCTTCTCTGTTTTAGAGCAGTGCAAACCTGGTGAGTGAGTGTGTGTGCGTCTGATAGTTTAAATACAATATTGATCTTTCTTTCTCTCTCCCCCTCCCTCCCTCTCTCCAGGTACTGAGGTAGGAGAAGTGAAATCCACTGATAAGGATGAAGCAGACACCCCCCACACTAAGATCAGATACACCCTTCTGACTGGTGGTCAGTTCTTCACCATCGGGTCTCACAGTGGGCTGATCACAGCCAAGACCAGCACTCTTGACAGAGAGGTACCATAGGCAGCGCTTCCTTCCTTATTCAACACCCACCTGTTTCCCTCTAAATAGACCAGCATCACTGTAAGATGGAGTTAGCCTATTATATTGTTGGGCTATGTTAATATTGTGTGATTGTTAGTGTCTGACATTCTAGCTAACTGAATGGTGTACTGAATTTGAGGTATAAACCAGAGCAGACTTGCGTACTCTTGAATGATGATACTTCTCTGAGGTTTTCTGTGGTGGAAATGTTGTGGCTCAATTGATAGAGCATTGAGCTTGCAATGCCAGGGTTGTGAGAGACCAGTACGAAAAAATGTATGCACTCTCGATAAGAGCGTCTGCTAAATGACTAAAATGTATATGCAGTAGAAATGCCTCTCTGTGTGTTTGGGTCTTTCCAGACGCAGGTTGTCAATGCTGTTACCGTGGAGATCCGGGACATGGACGGAGCTAAGAACGGCCTGTTTAACACTGCTACGGCCACCATTACGCTACTGGACATCAACGACAACCCTCCCACCTTTAGGGAGACCACCGTACGTCACTCATCCCACTTGTGTTTAAGATGACAACTATGGTTGCATCCCAAATGGCACCCTATTCCCTATATAGTGCATTACTTTTGACCGGAGTCCGTCGGGATATAGGGAATAGGGTGCCATTTGGAATGCTGTCAATAAATCACTCATCTTTGACGCAAACTCAACGATATTGCACACAAATAATAGCCATAGAGTGAATATGTGGAAAACATTACATTTTGATATCCCAACCCCTCGCCACAATGCATTAGCCTACAGCATTTGAAAATGTTAAATAGATTTTCACTTTTCTCAAACATGCTGAGATATTTAGGTAACATCAGAGCTGTAGAGAGTGATTGCCTGGACAGGTTACCAGTTCTTTAACCTGAGGTCCTATTCTAACCTCTCAACCCTTCTGCCATGAGACAGAACTGTTCTGTGTTCCAAATAGCACCCTATTCCCTGCATAGTGCCCTATGGGCCCTGGTCAAAAGTCATGCACTATAAAGGAAATTATTTACATTAAATTGGCTGTTGGAAAATAACACTGCTGGCTAATCTCTGCGTGACAGGCCATTTTAGAGTGTATTAGTTAACACATTATTTTGATTGGAAGCAGACCTGCAAAATGTGTTTTAATGTAAAGAGAATAACACATAGTAAGGTTGTAAGATTCTGGAAATGTTTCCTAAATTACCAGATTTTCTAGAAATCCTGGATGAAAGATTTCCGAAATCGAAAGGGAGTAAGCAAAAAATCTGGGATTTTGGGGAAAGTTAACAGGTTGTGCAGTCCTTCACAGAAGTGGTATTGTCTGATATTGTGGTATAAAAAGACCATAACCTTGGTATCCTCAATTAAAACGATCAGAGGTGTTAGTGATTTAGTAATGTTTGTGTGCTTCTGGGGTCATTAAATGGATGATCTGGAAGGCTGTGTCCACAAGACCTTTAATTTGGACTTTTTGCAGACCTCTTTTTAACACCTCTTTTTGCCCTCTTTTACCCTTTTGACCTTTCGTACCTGTCCATTCAGTCAATATGTGTCTAAACAAAACAGGTATGTGGTGTTAATAATGCAGTCAACAAATCACCTCAGGGTGTTTTCGGTAGGTGCTAAGTGGTCATTATTGACACGCTACTTAAATAGTCAAATATACTCAGGCGACGCTATTTATTTAATGAATTTATTTGCACTTAAAAGGAAACATTATACATAAAAAATTAGGTGAAATATAACCAGGCAAGGGCAAAAACAACAACGACAACAAAAAACGAGGGCTCCACTTATTTTACAAAATGATTTAGTTTGTTTCTGCCTGACAGTACAAGGCCACTGTAAAGGAGAACCAAGCAGACGTGCTGGTCCTGAGGATTCCTGTGGATGACAAGGATGAGGAGAAGACTCCAAACTGGAACGCCAGGTTTGTCATCACCCAGGGCAACGAGAATGGGAATTTCCGGATCGACACGGACCCTGAAACCAACGAGGGCCTGCTCTATGTCATCAAGGTGACAGAGATATCAACAACCACAGACGAAAGCACTGACACAAACAAAGATAGTCACGTACTTGAAATATGTTCCAAATACTTTTATGGGTATACTACTATGATTTCATAACTTTACTATTCCATTAGTCAGCACATGTCCATCTCGTTTGGGTGTGTCAACACTTGCTTTTTACTTGACTGACACAAATAAAAAGACTGCTACAGAGAGAGACTGACATACTGACAAAGACAGAGCGACACTGACTAAAAGATGAATGATGAAATTAATCTGCTCACACTGTTATAATTCAGAGGCAGCTCTCTGGAGAGTTGAGCGTGGAATTTGTCTTGGCAGACTTGTCTCTCTGTGTGTGTCACATAGAGTGTCACACAGAGACACTCACAAGCTGTTTTTCTTAGTAAAGTGACAGCGCAGTCAAAAACATGATTTCCCTGTTATTTATATATATTTCCACAATATGAGGTTGGATGGCTGGACTTTTGGCCTGTCTGGCGGTATAAGTTAATAGCTCCCTGGAGAGCTGAGTGTGGATTAGTCTTGTCAGACTTGTGTGTGTGGGGGTATGTGTGTCTAAGTTGTAGCAGTGATAAGAAGTGAGCGTGGATGTTATTATTAGCAGGTCACAGTGCGTCTCTGCTCTCTGGTAGGTGGGTGTTAAATGTGTCCGAGGATGGATACTTCAGCTTGACCCGAGTCGTAACAGGAACATTTTGCACAGGTTATGTCCCAAATGGAACCCTATTCCCAAATGGAACACTATTCCCTATATAGTGCTAATTTTGACCAGGGGCCATAGGGCTCATTGGGATCTGGTCAAAGTTGTGCACTTGGTAGGGAATAGGGAGCCATTGGGGATGCAGCCACAGAGCTCAGGCTAATGCTGACAGAATGACAGCCAGGCTAGTCTGAGTTAGTCATGAGCTTAACCTGTTTTTTTCCCCTCTTCTCTCCTCTCCCACCGCTCCAGCCTCTTGATTATGAGAAGGGGAAGACAGTGAAGCTGATGATCTCTGCCCAGAACGAGGCTCCCCTGGTGGGCATGGCAGGGACCTGGCTGTCCATCCCTGTGGATGTCAGTGTGGGTGATGAGGACGAGGGGCCAGAGTTTACCCCTGCTAACATGGTGATCAGGGTTAAAGAGAACACTCCCAACGGGACCCTCCTCTCCACCTACACCGCACTGGACCCAGAGACCAAGAGTAGCAAGGGGATCAAGTACGACCCACTGTCCCCAGTGCACGCTAACGACCCACTGTCCCCAGTGCACGCAAACGACCCACTGTCCCTAGTGCACACTAACGACCCACTGTCCCTACACATCCAGAAACAGTAAAGGAAGAATAAAGACCAATGACTACCCTAAAGCTGGTTATATTAGAGTAGATTGGGAGTAAATTATATTTTCCTTTAGATTAAGTTAGATGTTATGAGATGTTTTCTAGTGTCTTTCATACATTCTTCTATTCATGTTTCTACATGCATATCGTGTTGCACTTGTCACCTATAGTTTGGAATGCATCAATAGCTCTATGCTATCTGTTAAACCTGTTCTCTCTCTCTCTCTCTCTGTCTCTCTCTGTGTGTGTGTAAGATGGTGCTGACAGACATGGCAGGTCTGCTTCTAGCTCCTAAGTAACTTTGCACTACTTCATTTTTTTGCGCAACATGTGCTAAAAATGTGTATGTGACCAATACAAATGTTGATTTGTGTGTTGTAGGTACTACACAAAATTTGACCCTGGCTCATGGATAGCTGTGGGAGAGACCACGGGAGAGCTGAGGGTAGCTAACACCATCGACCTGGAGTCTCCTCTAGTTACCAACGGAGCCTACACCATCACTATCAAAGCTGTGGACGAGAGTGAGTGTGGTTTTCACCCAAACTGTTATTACACATGGGCAACCGCACTGGAGAGTGTATGAAGGATATTTCATACATGTATTAGTATGAAATGACACATCTGCCTTTTGGGGTTTAATAACATTTCCCTGTGAGGTTTACAGCTTTACTCATAGTGTAGGTGAACATGCAGTGATACAGTAAAACATGACTTTATTGGTGTTCATAAAGGACCACGTCCTTACAGTATAACAGACTTGCTATGCTATTGTGAGGCGTTGGTGAGAACACCTGGAGTAGCTGAACTGGGGTGTGGCTGATCAGTGTTGTTGGGTTGTCAATCAGGGTGCGGTAGGCGGAAACTCTCCTTTGTGCTCAGTGTACTTTATCTATTTGCACATTGTTACAAAACTGTATATAGCTGTAATATAACATTTGAAATGTCTCTGTTTGGAACTTTTGTGAGTAATGTTTACTCTTAATTTTTTATTGTTTAGTTCACTTTGGGTTATTCTCTGTTTCACTTGCTTTGGCAATGTAAACATGTGGACACCCCTTAAAATGTGTCAATTCGGCTATTTCAGCCGTTTTAACCCGTTGCTGACAGGTGTATAAAATCGAACACACAGCCATGCAATCTCAATAGACAAACATTGGCAGAGAATGGCTTTACTAAAGAGCTCAGTGACTTTCAAAGTGGCACCGTCATAGGATGCCACCTTTCCAACAAGTCAGTTCTTCAAATTTCTGCCCGGTCAACTGTAAGTGCTGTTATTGTGACGTGGAAACGTTTAGGAGGAGCAACGGCTCAGCCGCGAAGTAGTAGGCCACACAAGCTCACAGATCGGGACCGCCTAGTGCTGAAGCGCGTAAAAATCGCATGTCCTCGGTTACAACACTAACTACCGACTTCCAAACTGCCTCTGGAAGCAATGTCGGCACAATAACTGTTTCTTGGGAGCTTCATGAAATGGGTTTCCATGGCTGAGCACCCGCACACAAGCCTAAGATCACGATGCACAATGCCAAGCGTCGGCTGGAGTGTTGTTTAAGCTCGCCGCCATTGGAAACTAGAGCAGTGGAAACGTGTTCTCTTCACTATCTGGCAGTCCGACGGACAGATGCCAGGAGAACGCTACCTGCCCCAATGCATAGTATCAACTGTAACGTTTGGTGGAGGAGGAATAATGGTCTGGGGCTGTTTTACATGGTTTGGGCTAGGCCCCTTAGTTCCAGTGAAGGGAAATCATAACTCTACAGCATACAATGACATTCTAGACGATTCTGTGCTTCCAGCTTTGTGGCAACAATTTGGGGAAGGCCCTTTCCTGTTTCAGCATGACAATGCCCCCATGCACAAAGTGAGGTCCATAGAGAAATGGTTTGTTGAGATCGGTGTGGAAGAACTTGACTGGCCTGCACAGAGCCCTGACCTCAACCCCATCGAACACCTTTGGAATTAATTGGATGGCTGACTTCGAGCCAGGGCTATGTGCCCGACATCAATAATGCCCATCTGGCTGAATGGAAGCAAGTCTCCACAGAAATATTTCAACCTCTAGTGGACAGCCTTCCCAGAAGAGTGGAGGCTGTTATAGCAGCAAATGGGGGACCAACTCCATATTAATGCCCATGATTTTGGAATGAGATCTTCGACGAGTAGGTGTCCACATACTTTTGGTCATGTAGTGTATGTTTCCCATGCCAATAAAGCCCATTGAATTGAAAGGGTTAAACTAATCTGTATCATCTGAATGTCTACCATTCCTGAGAGTGATATGTGTGAAAGGGTCACGCAACACCATAGTGTAAATTAGATCAAAGCCGTTGGTTGCTATCTGTCTCTATCTAGTCTTGCTTTAAGTACTGAGTCACATAGAATGTAGCAGGAGGACATTCATGCAAGACGCTTGAACTGTTTAATCTTCATTAGGGCTGAACTGTTCTAAACCCCCAAAGGAAATCTACACAACAGAACACTCACAAGCTGTTTTTCTAATTACGGGAGCAGTGCAGTCAAAAACGGGATTTAACTGTTTTTTGAATATATATTTCACAAAATGAGGTTGGAATAATACTGTGAAATTTAGAAAATTATGATAATACACTGCTCAAAAAAATAAAGGGACCACTTAAACAACACAATGTAACTCCAAGTCAATCACACTTCTGTGAAATCAAACTGTCCACTTAGGAAGCAACACTGATTGACAATAAATGTCACATGCTGTTGTGCAAATGGAATAGACAAAAGGTGGAAATTATAGGCAATTAGCAAGACACCCCCAATAAAGGAGTGATTCTGCAGGTGGTGACCACAGACCACTTCTCAGTTCCTATGCTTCCTGGCTGATGTTTTGGTCACTTTTGAATGCTGGCGGTGCTCTCACTCTAGTGGTAGCATGAGACGGAGTCTACAACCCACACAAGTGGCTCAGGTAGTGCAGCTCATCCAGGATGGCACATCAATGCGAGCTGTGGCAAGAAGGTTTGCTGTGTCTGTCAGCGTAGTGTCCAGAGCATGGAGGTGCTACCAGGAGACAGGCCAGTACATCAGGAGACGTGGAGGAGGCCATAGGACATGCACATTTGTGACCTGCTGGAGGTAATTTTGCAGGGCTCTGGTAGTGCTCCTCCTTACACAAAGGCGGAGGTAGCGGCCCTGCTGCTGGTTTGTTGCCCTCCTACGGCCTCCTCCACGTCTCCTGATGTACTGGCCTGTCTCCTGGTAGCGCCTCCATGCTCTGGACACTACGCTGACAGACACAGCAAACCTTCTTGCCACAGCTCGCATTGATGTGCCATCCTGGATGAGCTGCACTACCTGAGCCACTTGTGTGGGTTGTAGACTCCATCTCATGCTACCACTAGAGTGAGAGCACCGCCAGCATTCAAAAGTGACCAAAACATCAGCCAGGAAGCATAGGAACTGAGAAGTGGTCTGTGGTCACCACCTGCAGAATCACTCCTTTATTGGGGGTGTCTTGCTAATTGCCTATAATTTCCACCTTTTGTCTATTCCATTTGCACAACAGCATGTGACATTTTATTGTCAATCAGTGTTGCTTCCAAAGTGGACAGTTTGATTTCACAGAAGTGTGATTGACTTGGAGTTACATTGTGTTGTTTAAGTGTTCCCTTTATTTTTTTGAGCAGTGTACCTTTTTTATTATAAGAGCTGTTTGAAAAGAGAGCCTGCAATTCCAACTCTTTTTTCCATGGGTGGAGTTTTGGCATGTCTGGCGACATCACCTGGCAGTGTAAGTTAATAGACCAATAACAAAGAGTTTCAAACCTCTCCACCCATAACTGCTAGTTTTCAGGTTACATATCCCTCCCATTAGGCCCCTCACTCAGGCCACTCCCAGGCAGTCCTAGCAAAATTCTTGCTTGAGAAATAGATGCTGTTTTTGTTTGACCATTTTAATTTAAATCAATCACAGTAAGGTACTTACTTAATTGCTACCCATAAATGATTTCATATTTAGATAAAAACGGCTACATTTGACCTTAACATAACAGTGCATGTGTGTGTACAGCACTTCAACTGTTATTACATATTCCACTCAAAGTATTGTACTTTCAATTTACAAAAAAAAAATGACGTTTTTGTCTTTTGAGCTTCTAGTCATGAAATCTATGCAGCCTACTCAATCACTTTTTATAGCTACTGTTTACAGGCCTCCTGGGCCATATACAGCGTTCCTCTCTGAGTTCCCTGAATTCCTATCGGACCTTGTAGTCATAGCAGATCATATTCTAATTTTTGGTGATTTTTAATATTCATATGGAGAAGTCCACAGACCCACTCCAAAAGGCTTTCGGAGCCATCATCGACTCAGTGGGTTTTGTCCAACATGTCTCTGGACCTACTCACTGCCACAGTCATACTTTGGACCTAGTTTTGTCCCATGGAATAAATGTTGTAGATCTTAATGTTTTTCCTCATAATCCTGGACTATCGGACCACCATTTTATTACGTTTGCAATCGCAACAAATAATCTGCTCAGACCCCAACCAAGGAGCATCAAAAGTCGTGCTATAAATTCTCAGACAACACAAAAATTCCTTGATGCCCTTCCAGACTCCTTCTGCCTACCCAAGGACGTCAGAGGACAAAAATCAGTTAACCACCTAACTGAGGAACTCAATTTAACCTTGCGCAATACCCTAGATGCAGTTGCACCCCTAAAAACGAAAAACATTTGTCATAAGAAACTAGCTTCCTGGTATACAGAAAATACCCGAGCTCTGAAGCAAGCTTCCAGAAAATTGGAACGGAAATGGCGCCACACCAAACTGGAAGTCTTCCGACTAGCTTGGAAAGACAGTACCGTGCAGTATCGAAGAGCCCTCACTGCTGCTCGATCATCCTACTTTTCCAACTTAATTGAGGAAAATAAGAACAATCCAAAATATAAGCTAACTAAAAAGCAGCATTCCCCAAGAGAGGATGGCTTTCACTTCAGCAGTAATAAATTCATGAACTTAATTGAGGAAAAGATCATGATCATTAGAAAGCAAATTATGGACTCCTCTTTAAATCTGCGTATTCCTCCAGGGCTTAGCTGTCCTGGATCTGCACAGCTCTGCCAGGGCCTGGGATCGGGAGAGACACTTAAGTGTTTTAGTACTATATCTCTTGACACGATGATGAAAATAATCATGGCCTCTAAACCTTCAAGCTGCATACTGGATCCTATTCCAACTAAACTACTGAAAGAGCTGCTTCATGTGCTTGGCCCTCCTATGTTGAACATAATAAACGGCTCCCTATCCACCGGATGTGTACCAAACTCACTAAAAGTGGCAGTAATAAAGCCTCTCTTGAAAAAGCCAAACCTTGACCCGGAAAATATAAAAAAAACTATCGGCCTATATCGAATCTTCCATTCCTCTCAAAAAAAAATTAAAAAGCTGTTGCGCAGCAACTCACTGCCTTCCTGAAGACAAACAATGTATACGAAATGCTTCAGTCTGGTTTTAGACCCCATCATAGCACTGAGACTGCACTTGTGACGGTGGTAAATGACCTTTTAATGGCGTCAGACCGAGGCTCTGCATCTGTCCTCGTGCTACTAGACCTTAGTGCTGCTTTTGACACCATCGATCACCACATTCTTTTGGAGAGACTGGAAACCCAAATTGGCCTACACGGACAAGTTCTGGCCTGGTTTAGATCTTATCTGTCGGAAAGATATCAGTTTGTCTCTGTGAATGGTCTGTCCTCTGACAAATCAACTGTACATTTCGGTGTTCCTCAAGGTTCCGTTTTAGGACCACTATTGTTTTCACTATATATTTTACCTCTTGGGGATGTTATTCGAAAACATAATGTTAACTTTCACTGCTATGCGGATGACACACAGCTGTACATTTCAATGAAACATGGTGAAGCCCCAAAATTGCCCTCGCTAGAAGCCTGTGTTTCAGACATAAGGAAGTGGATGGCTGAAAACGTTCTACTTTTAAACTCGGACAAAACAGAGATGCTTGTTCTAGGTCCCAAGAAACAAAGAGATCTTCTGTTAAATCTGACAATTAATCTTGATGGTTGTAAAGTCGTCTCAAATAAAACTGTGAAGGACCTCGGCGTTACTCTTGACCCTGATCTCTCTTTTGACGAACATATCAAGATTGTTTCAAGGACAGCTTTTTCCATCTACGTAACATTGCAAAAATCAGAAATTTTCTGTCCAAAAATGATGCAGAAAAATTAATCCATGCATTTGTTACTTCTCGGTTAGACTACTGCAATGCTCTACTTTCCGGCTACCCGGATAAAGCACTAAATAAACTTCAGTTAGTGCTAAATACGGCTGCTAGAATCCTGACTAGAACCAAGAAATTTTATCATATTACTCCAGTGCTAGCTTCCCTACACTGGCTTCCTGTTAAGGCAAGGGCGGATTTCAAGGTTTTACTGTTAACCTATAAAGCGTTACATTGGCTTGCTCCTACCTATCTTTCCGAGTTGGTCCTGCCGTACATACCTACACGTACGCTACGGTCACAAGACGCAGGCCTCCTAATTGTCCCTAGAATTTCTAAGCAAACAGCTGGAGGCAGGGCTTTCTCCTATAGATCTCCAGTTTTATGGAACGGTCTGCCTACCCATGTGAGAGACGCAGACTCGGTCTCAACCTTTAAGTCTTTACTGAAGACTTATCTCTTCAGTAGGTCATATGATTGAGTGTAGTCTGGCCCAGGAGTGTGAAGGTGAACGGAAAGGCTCT
Organism: Salvelinus fontinalis; assembly: GCF_029448725.1. Lineage (NCBI taxonomy): Eukaryota > Metazoa > Chordata > Actinopteri > Salmoniformes > Salmonidae > Salvelinus > Salvelinus fontinalis. Next base: position 16,572,074 of record NC_074678.1, read on the forward strand.
GGAGCAACGAACCGCCCTTGCTGTCTCTGCCTGGCTGGTTCCCCTCTCTCCACTGGGATTCTCTGCCTCTAACCCTATTACAGGGGCTGAGTCACTGGCTTACTGGTGCTCTTTCATGCCGTCCCTAGGAGGGGTGCGTCACTTGAGTGGGTTGAGTTACTGACGTGATCTTCCTGTCTGGGTTGGCGCCCCCCCTTGGTTTGTGCTGTGGTGGAGATCTTTGTGGGCTATACTCGGCCTTGTCTCAGGATTGTAAGTTGGTGGTTGAAGATATCCCTCTAGTGGTGCGGGGGCTGTGGTTTGGCAAAGTGGGTGGGGTTATATCCTTCCTGTTTGGCCCTGTCCGGGGGTATCATCGGATGGGGCCACAGTGTCTCCTGACCCCTCCTGTCTCAGCAACCAGTATTTATGCTGCAGTGTTTGTGTCGGGGGGCTAGGGTCAGTTGGTTATATCTGGAGTACTTCTCCTGTCTTATCCAGTGTCCTGTGTGAATTTAAGTATGCTCTCTCTAATTCTCTCCTTCTCTCTTTCTTTCTCTCTCTCGGAGACCTGAGCCCTAGGACCATACGTCAGGACTACCGGGCCTGATGACTCCTTGCTGTCCCCAGTACACCTGGCCTTGCTGCTGTTCCAGTTTCAACTGTTCTGCCTGCGGTTATGGAACCCCTACCTGTCCCAGACCTGCTGTTTTCAACTCTTAATGATCGGCTATAAAAAGCCAACTGACATTTATTCCTGATTATTATTTGACCATGCTTGTCACTTATGAACATTTTGAACATCTTGGCCATGTTCTGTTATAATCTCCACCCGGCACAGCCAGAAGAGGACTGGCCACCCCTCATAGCCTGGTTCCTCTCTAGGTTTCTTCCTAGGTTTTGGCCTTTCTAGGGAGTTTTTCCCAGCCACCGTGCTTCTACACCTGCATTGCTTGCTGTTTGGGGTTTTAGGCTGGGTTTCTGTACAGCACTTCGAGATATTAGCTGATGTACGAAGGGCTATATAAAATAAACTTGATTTGTTATGTGGCACTATTGTATAATACAATGGATTTTAGATGTAACAAAATAGTTGAATGGATTACTGAATGAATAGACAAATTAATTCAGGTTACAGATGACATCATGTTTGAATGAATGGATGAGCGATTCCAGGTTTGAATGAACGAATGGATGAATAAGTTCAGTTATGAATGAGTGAAACCTGAAAAGTTACCCAACAGGGACTGTCGCTCAGAGCTTGACCTTGTTCACCTGACCCCTCCACCTTCTTTCTGTCTCTTAGGTAAGAAGTCTGGCAATGGCAATATAACGCTGCTGATCGAGGACGTCAATGACAACGTCCCGATGATCGTCCCGGGGACATACCTGACGCTGTGTGAGGGGGAGGATGGGCAGATGGGCTCCGTAACCATAGAAGCAGAGGATGCTGACCTATCACCTTATGCCAGACCCTTCAACTTCATGCTGCCAGAGGGGCATGATGGGAAATGGAGGCTGAGAGACATTAAAAGTGAGTAGAGTGGGTTGGGTTTGAAATATGGTTGTGGTTGAATTGTGGGTATAGTATGTCTACATCCAGAGCAGTGGCAGTCTGTGACGTTTAAGATGAGGGAGGAAGCTATATTTTTGAATGAGCTTTGCCTTATTTCTATTACAGAATATTGGATGACTGTCATTCATATTCTATTCACCCAGCTCAATGTAACATTGATAGGTTTAGGCTATTTTCCCTATACCCAACATGAGGTTGCTACAATCTAACCTGTGAATTAAAGTTTACAACGTATGTGCACAGGTCAAGATCATTTTTCGTAATCAGTGCAGAGAGTGACAGTACCGCCTTGCACACTCTTGCCTGCATCTAGCTGATCTAGGGTGTAATCGTTAGTCCAACAGTTGCAAACGAGAGTTTAGGTATGTTTATCCCTGTTTGATTCCATTTGCTTCTGCTTTAAGAAACATTTTTCAACAGAATTAGTGGAATGAATACACCCCTGATCGCAAACACAGTTCACTTTCATAACAGCCACATACAAACAGCATGATCACTTTGTTGTAATTCCTTCTCGCATCTACGCGCTCTCCTCCTCTTTCACCTTTTCCCTTTTCGTGGACTTCAGTATCCAACATATCTACTGTCTGTGACCAGGCAAAAAAGAACTTTCCAAGCCAAACCTTCCTATCATAATCGCTACACACAGCCTACCTACATCGTTGTAACCATATTATCTAATGTCATAGTCAACATAGCTAATAGAACTAACACATTAGTAAACCCGCTACAATTATGTAGTACAGTCAGCAAGTTTCAATATTTTTGTATTTTTATGACCAGGGGTTGTGGTCTGTGTCTATTTGTCTATAACAGCTGGTTCGCTAAATCTAATATTAAAGAAGTCCCAAGGTTTTGCTCGCCTGATGTAGAGTATCTCATGATAAGCTGAATAACCACACTATTTACCAAGAGAGTTTACATCTACATTTTTCGTAGCAGTCTATTTAAGATGAGAAAAAATAAAGCTGTATATTTACCACCACAAACCGATGCTGGCACTAAGCCCGCACTCAATGAGCTGCATAAGTCCATAAGCAAACAAGAAAATGCTCATCCAGAGGTGGCGCTCCTAGTGGCCGGGAACTTTAATGCAGGAAAACTTAAATCCATTTGACCAAATTTTTACCAGGATGTCATATTTGCAACCAGAGGTAAAATAAACTCTAGACTACCTTTACTCCACACACAGAGACGCATACAACGCTCTCCCTCGGACTCCATTTGTGAAATCTTACCATAATTATATCCTCATGATTCCTGCTTACAAGTAAAACCTAAAGCAGGAAGTGGAAGTGATTAGATCATTACGGAAGTGGTCAGATGGCGCAGATGCTAAGCTACAGGACTGTTTTGCTAGCACAGACTGGCATATGTTCTGGGATTCATCCGATGGCATTGAGGTGTATACCACATCAGGCACCGGCTTTATCAATAAGTGCATCGATGACGTCGTCCCCACAGTGACCATACGTACATACCCCAACCAGAAGCAATGGATTACAAGCAGCATCTGTACTGAGCTAAAGGGTAGAGCTGCCCCTTTTCAAGGAGCGGGACTCTAACCCGGTAGCTTATAAGAAATGCCCTCCGTCAAACCATCAAACAGGCAAAGCTTCAATACAGGACTAAGATTAAATCCTACTACACCGGCTCTGAGGCTCTTCGGATGTGTCAGGGCTTGCAAACTATTATGGAGCGAGCTGCCCAGTAACACGAGCCTACCAGACTAGCTAAATTACTTCTATGTGCACTTCGAGGCAAGCAACACTGAGGCATGCATGAGAGCACCAGTTGTTCTGGATGACTGTGTGATCACTCTCTCCGTAGCCGATGTGAGTAAGACCTTTAAACTGGTCAACATTCACAAGGCCAGACGGATTACCAGGACTTGTACTCAAAGCATGCACTGACCAACTGGAAAGTGTCTTCACTGACATTTTCAACCTGTCCCTGACTGATTCTGTAATACCTACATTTCAAGCAGACCACCATAGTATAGTCCAAGTGCCCAAGGTAAACTGCCTAAATGACTACCGACCCGTAGCACTCACCTTTGTAGCCATGAAGTGCTTTGAAAGGCTGGTCATGGCTCACATCAACACCATCATCCCAGAAACCCTAGACCCACTCCAATTTGCATACCGCCTCAACAGATTCACAGATGATGCAATCTCTATTGCACTCCACACTGCCCTTTCCCACCTGGACAAAAGGAACACCTTTGTGAGAATGCTGTTCATTGACTACAGCTCAGCATTCAACACCACAGTGCCCTCAAAACTCATCACTAAGCTAAGGATCCTGGGACTAAACACCTCCCTCTGCCACTGGATCCTGAATTTCTTGACGGGCCTCCCCCAGTTGGTAAGGGTAGGCAACAACACATCTGCCAGGCTGATCCTCAACATGGGGGCCCCTCAGGGGTGTGGGTGTGTGTGTTCGTAGTCCCCTCCTGTACTCCCTGTTCTCCCACGAATGCGTGGCCAAGCATGACTCCAACACGATCATTAAGTTTGCTGACGACACAAGGGTGATAGGCCTGATCACCGACAACGATGAGACAGCCTATAGGGAGGAGGTCAAACCTGGCAGTGTGGTGCCAGGACAACAACCTTTCCCTCAATGTAAGCAAGGCAAAGGAGATTATCATGGACTATGACAGGGCTGTAGTGGAGCAGGTTGAGAGCTTCAAGTTCTTTGGTGTCCACATCGCCAACAAACTAACATGGTCCAAACACATCAAGACAGTCGTGAAGAGGGCACGACAACGCCTGTTCTACCTCAGGTGACTGAAAAGATTTGGCATGGGTCTTTGGATCCTCAAAAAGTTATACAGCTGCACCAGCAAGAGCATCCTGACTGGTTGCATCACCGTCTGGTATGGCAACTGTTCAGCCTCCGACCGCAAGGCGCTACAGAGGGTAATGCGTTCGGCCCAGTATGTACATCACTGGGGCCAAGCTTCCTGCCATCCAGGACCTCTATACCAGGCGGTGTCAGAGGAAGACCCAAAAAAGTGTCAAAGAATCCAGCCACCCTAGTCATAGACTGTTCTCTCTGCTAACCCATGGAAACCATACCGGAGCGCCGAGTCTAGGTCTTAAAGGCTTCTTAACAGCTTCTACCCCCAAGCCATAAAACTGCTGAGCAGATAATCAAATGGCTATCTGGATTTACCAGATTTGCACTATTTGCATTGACCCGTGCTTCTTCACCTGCATTCTAGCTGTTTGGGGTTTTAGGCTGGGTCTCTGTACAGCACTTCGAGATATTAGCTGATGTACGAAGGGCTATATAAAATAAACTTGATTGATTGATTGACCCTCCCCCCTTTTTTTATGCTGCAAACTTTTATTTTTCTTAACTGCATTGTTGGTTATGGGCTTGTAAGTAAGTATTTCGTTAAGGTCAGCGCGTGTGACAAGTAACATTTGATTATAAGACTATATCTAGAATTTAAATGACCATAGAACAGATTACTAGATCCCAGATTGCCACTTTAAGCCCAGTGGAACAGACAGAAGGCAGTGATTGTTCAGAGGCCTGTGTGTCCTAAATGGCACCCTATTCCCTTTTATAGGGCACTACCATGTGTGACCTGGTCAAAAGTAGTTTGATTTTATATATATATATCTAGGAAACAGGGTACAATTTGAGATGCAGCCTTAGTGTATGTTAGACAGAGCCAGACCTCTGTTTGTGGGAAGGGGGGGGGTGGGTGTATTGTGTGTGTATCAGCCCTAGCCAGACCTCTGCAGCCTCACAGGGGAGAAAGGTCCAACTAAATGCCAGGCAGCACAGAGGAAATGTCACCCTCCATTTAGTGTGCGTGTGTGTCACCTTCTATTTAGTGGCAGAGTAAATACATCTGTGGATAAGTTCCAAAACAACCACCACAGGCTGCCATAGGCCCAGCACACAGTGGGCACATAGACACACGTGCATGCAGGCACGCACACACCACACGCACGCACACAGTGACCAGAGTGAGATGCCGGAGGGGATAGGGATTGAGATAAATACACAGGTTACACTCCAGGGGACCCTCGCGCTGCAGGACACTCACATGACGCCATGGCGCACAGCCACACGCTGCAAAGCACATAGTGTATTCGGAAGTATTCAGACCTCTTGAATTTTTCCCACATTTTGTTACAGCCTTATTCCAAAATTGATTAAATAAATAAAGTCGTGATCAATCTACGCACAATACCACATAATGACAAAGGAAAAACTGATTAGAATTATTAGCAAAATTATAAAAAATTAAAAACGGAAATACCTATTCAGACCCTTTGCTATGAGACACGAAATTGAGTTTAGGTGCATCCTGTTTCCATTGATCATCCTTGATGTTTCTACAACTTGATTGGAGTCCACCTGTGGTAAAATCAATTGATTGGACATTATTTGGAAAGGCACACACCTGTCTATATAAGGTCCCACAGTTGACCGTGCATATCAGAGCAAAAACCAAGTCATGAGGTCGAAGGAATTGTCCGTAGAGCTCTGAGACAGGATTGTGTTGAGGCACAGATCTGGGGAAGGGTACCAAAACATTTCTGCAGCATTGAAGTTCCCCAAGAACAAAGTGGCCTACATCATTCTTAAATGGAAGAAGTTTGGAACCACCAAGACTTCCTAGAGTTGGCTGCCTGTCCAAACTGAGCAATCAGGAGAGAACGACCTTGGTCAGGGAGGTGACCAAGAAACCGATGGTCACTCTGACAGAGCTCCAGAGTTCCTCTGTGGAGATGGGAGAACCTTCCAGAAGGACAACCATCTCTGCATCACTCCACAAATCAGGCCTTTATGGTAGAGGGGCCAGACGTGAGCCACTCCGCAGTAAAAGGCACATGACAGCCCGCTTGGAGTTTGCCAAAAGGAACCTAAAGGACTCAGAACAGGAGAAACAAGATTCTTTGGTCAGATGAGACCAAGATTGAACTCTTTGGCCTGAATGTCAAGTGTCACGTCTGGAGGAAACCTGGCTCCACCCCTACGGTGAAGCATGGTGGTGGCCGCATCATGCTGTGGGAGATGTTTTTCAGCAGCAGGGACTGGGACTAGTCAGGATCGAGGGAAAGATTAACAGAGCAAAGTACAGAGATCATTGATGAAAACCTGCTCCAGAGCGCTCAGGACCTCAGACTGGGATGAATGTACACCTTCCAACAGGACAACGACCCTAAGCACACAGCCAAGACACGACAGGAGTGGCTTTGGGACAAGTCTCAATGTCCTTGAAGGGCCATGCCAGAGCCCGGACTTCAACCTGATCCAACATCTCTGGAGAGACCTGAAAATAGCTGTGCAGTGACGCTCCTGATCCAACCTGAAAGAGCTTGAGGATCTGCAGAGAATAGGAGAAATTCCCCAAATACAGGTGTGCCAAGCTTGTAGCATCATACCCAAAAAGACTTGAGGCTTTAATTGCTGCCATGTTGCCTCAACAAAGTACTGAGTAAAGGGTCTGAATACTTAAGTAAATGTAATATTTCTGTTTTTTCTTTCTCGTAATGGGGTATTGTGTGTTGATTGATTTAATAGTTTTTTCCCCCATCAATCTTAGAATAAGGCTGTCACAAAATGTGGAGAAAGTCAAGGGGTCTGAATACTTTCTGAATGCACACACACACACACACACACTGCGAGGGGCAAAGCCTCCACAGGAGACTACCAAATATGGAGGGAAACTCTGAACGCTGAACATTCCAAAGGTTATCTCCTCACGAGGCATTTATACCCTGGTTAGAGTAATCTATCTCTAGCTCGCTCTGTCTCTCATTTTTTTTCTCTCCCCCCTTTCTCTTTTTCTCTCTAACTCTCTAAATCCCCTTCTTCTATTCTTCTATCCCTCATATTGTCAATCACCTCCTAACTCCCTTCCTTCTTACACCCCGCCCCTTCTGTAGATGGGTCAGCTGTGCTGGAGCAGGTGGTGGAGATGGCCCGGGGTGTGTATACGGTCCCTGTGCATGTGACTGACCTCCAGAATAAGGGCGGGGTCCAGGTGTTGTCTGTAAGGGTGTGTCAGTGCCTGGGGGGAGAGTGTGTGGCCAAGAGGAGTTCTGTCTCTGTGGGGATCTGGGGCGTCCTAGCCATGCTGCTAGCCTTCCTGCTTCTCCTACTGCTCTGTGAGTAGGAATGATGGATACACACTAGCACATGCCCGCACTTGTACATTCATCACATATTTATCCTGCATCACTTAGTCACATCGGATACTTTGTCAGTTTATTCCTGTATTAAATCAAGTACCACTCAGAGTACACATACCATTTTCTCAGGCATGAATATGACATATCCTACATTATACTTCACATCTATCATTTCAGTCAATTCTCCATTTATTTGGATTTATATAACTAAGATATTTGCTCTCTCATATGCAGGTCTATTATTTGTGTTTTACTGCACCACTAAGGGGGAGAAGATCTACATGGAAGACTGTAGTGGTGGCATGCTGCTGAAGTCTAACACAGAGGCTCCTGGAGATGAAGTGGTGAGATCAGCTTTCCTCTGGACTAGCTCCTCTATCATTGATGAGTGTGTGTGTCGTGTGTGTGTGTGTGTACTGTTTGCCTGCGTGTTTTGTGTGTGTATGCGTGTGTGTGTGCACGCATGTTTGTGTGTGAATGGGACTTTGTTATTGTCTCTTATCTCTGGTCAGAAATCTGCGGCCCTGCTGATTGTACCTTCCACCGGTGTTGCCGTGGACACAGTGGATGGCTCCGTGAAGGGGGCAGGGCTGGTGGGGCTTTTGGATCAGAATGGGGCGGGGTGTCCGGCTCCAGGTCCTCCTCTGATTGGTCAGAAGACGATCAATCTGAATCGGGAGAGCAGTAGGCGGGACTTCCTGACAGCTCAGGGACAGAGTAGCTTTTACTCTACTGGACAGTACGGGGGTGGTAACTTCTACACAGACACTACCTTCCTCAAACAGTCCCAGGCTTCCTCCACTCTCTCCGCCTTGCACACCTGGAAGACCAATGGACTCTACCTGGGCAAGGTAAACCATAGCCAAAGCAACATGTGGTTTTTTGTTGTTGTGGTTTTTGTGATGGTATTCAGATTAATGTATTGCATTTGTAGATTTAGTCAATATGGGCTGTTTCAAAAGAATGTAATTTCAGCACTCAATTTGTCATTCCTGTCAAGTGTTTTTGCAATAAATATCTGGGTTCGTGTGACAACAGTCGGGACCTGGTTGTATTCCTAAGCCGTTCTGTAACCTGTTGACACCTCTTTTCTCTGTCCTGCAGAAGCTGGTGTATTTTGCAGATGAGTCAGAGGAGCGTTTTGCGGATGACCTGGCCCGAGCGTACGGGTACGAGGGTGAAGGGTCACCGGCCGGGTCGGTGGGTTGCTGCAGTGACTTTGGTGACCAGGATAACCTGGACTTCCTGGACTCACTGGGGTCAAAGTTTAAAACACTGGCAAACATCTGCATGGACAAGGAGGAGGAGATCTGAGACGGAGATGAGAACACGAATAAAGAACACAACTAACGGGAACACAAAGCAACTAATAAGATCAGAACCTTTGAGAGAAAGACAATCACTAAAGTCAATGGAAGGTGAATGCCAAAGGCGTGTCGTCAGTATGTGAGACTGTCAGTGAGTGAGACTGATGATAGATCTGTTGTTTTGGATGGGAGACAAAGATATGGCAGGTATTCTCTCTTTCCTCAGCCTTCTACATTGCCTGTAGAAGAGTGAAGAAGCGAGACATCACCCAGACTATTCTCACTGAGGTACACATGCTACTGACTGTTAGTGCTCTGATCTGGTTTCTGTTATGCTCTGCTTTGACACCAGGGGGCGTATGTCCCGGTTTTTACTGTAATACAACACTGGCCAGCATCAGTGTGTTTATGTGTGTGATAGAGATCGTATTGCTGGAGTTGTCATTGCTGAATGTGTAACATAATCTCTGAGTCAATTGGTTTCTGTAGGAGACGAGATAATGCTTCATAATTGCTGCCGTTTGTCAAGAGCTCACACTATCTTGTCTTTTTCTAATGAGAAAATAAATAGCAAATTTAAGCAGAAAGAGAAGAGCTTTGTTTTGTACATTTGTGCTTGAAGATGTTATTGCAGAGTATTTTTCTATTCTACTGTATACATTAAAACGGTCTGCTTCTTGAATGTTTGTTTCTCTTAAATTAAACCCAAAGGTATTTTGAAAGAGGTAATAGAGGGGGAGAAGTGTGTGCTGCCAGCTGAGGAAATAGAGAAAATAAAACGGTAAAGAACGATGATTGCTCTTTCTAACACAGCGGGTTGAGAGCTTCAAGTTCCTGTGTCCACATCATTAAGAAATGATCATGGCCCACACACACCAACACACTTGTGAAGAAGGCACGACAACACCTCTTCCTCCTTAGGAGGCTGAAAAGATTCGGTATGGGCTGAGATCCTGAAAAAGTTTACAGCTGCACGATTGAGAGCATCTTGACTGTCTGCATCACCGCTTAGTATGGCACCTGCTTTGCATCTGACCGCAAGACGCTACAGAGGGTAGTGCGTATGGTCCAGTACATCAAAGGGGCCGAGCTCCTTGCCATCCAGGTGTTGGAGGACGGCCCTAAAAATGGTAAAAGACTCAAGACCCAAGACATAGACTGGAACCAACAGGTGGGGTAGTGGGCGTGTAAAATGGCGCGGTCTCCGACCAAGATTTTTAAAGGCCCTCCTGTTAGGTGCAGAGAACATTTTTGCTGTTTTATAGCTAATTTCTTGCAATTCTACACATTTTTCCATGGTTTATGCCAATCTCTTCTGCTATCTGAGTGACTCAAACATTATTTAAAAAATTATGGGGGGCCCATGCCATGACATCTTCAGAATTTTAGATGTTCCCTGAATGTCTAGTTTTTATTTTGTTGATTTTTAGTTCTCAAAGATCTTATTTAAAAGTAAAGTACCATTCAAACGTTTGGAAACATCTACTCATTCAAGGGTTTTTCTTTATTTTACTATGTTTTACATTGTAGAATAATAGTGAAGACATCAAAACTATGAAATAACACATGGAATCATGTGTTAACCAAAAAGTGTTATACAAATTGTACTTTTTATATTAGAAATTCTTCAAAGTAGCCTCCCTTTGCCTTGATGACAGCTTTGCACACTCTTGGCATTCTCTCAACCAGCTTCATGAAGTAGTCACCTGGAATGCATTTCAATTAACAGATGTGCCTTGTTAAAAGTTAATTAGTGGAATTTCTTAACTATTTTTAATCCGTTTGAGCCAATCAGTTGTGTTGTGACAAGTTAGGGGTGGTATACAGAAGATAGTATGGACTTGGGCTTTTACCAAATAGGGCTGTGTCAAGAACAGCTTAAATAAGTAAAGAGAAATGACAGTCCATCATTACTTTAAGACATGAAGGTCAGTCAATGCGGAGAATTTCAAGAACTTTGAAAGTTTCTTCAAGTTCAGTCGCAAAAACCATTAAGTGCTATGATGAAACTGGCTCACATGAGGATGGAGACCTAGATTTACCTCTGCTGCAGAGGATAAGTTAATCAGAGTTACCAGCCTCAGAAATTGCAGCCCAAATAAATGCTTCACAGAGTTAAAGTAACAGACAAATCTCAACATAAACTGTTCAGAGGAAACAGCGTGAATCAGGCCTTCATGGTCGAATTGCTGCAAAGAAACCACTACTAAAGGACACCAATAAGAAGTGACTTGCTTTGGCCAAGAAACACGAGCAATGGACATTAGACCGGTGGAAATCTGTCCTTTGGTCTGATGAGTCCAAATGTGAGATTATTGGTTCCAACCGTTGTGTCTTTGTGAGACGCAGAGTAGGTGAACGGATGATCTCTGCATGTGCCCCGCAAAGCATGGAGGCGGTGTGATGGTATGGGGGTGATTTGCTGGTGACATAATCAGTGAGTTATTTAGAATTCAAGGCACACTTAACCAGCATGGCTACCACAGCATTCTGCAGCAATACGCTATCCCATTTGGTTTGCGCATAGTGGGACTATCATTTGTTTTCAACAGGACAATGACCCAAAACACACCTCCAGGCTGTGTAAGGGCTATTTGACCAAGGAGAGTAATGAAATGCTGCATTAGATGACCTGGCCTCCACAATCACCCGACCTCAACCCAATTGAGATGGTTTGGGATGAGTTGGACCGCTGAGTGAAGGAAAAGCAGCCAACAAGTGCTCAGCATATCTTTTAAGAACTCTTTTAAGACTTTTAAGACTGTTGGAAAAGCATTCCTCATGAAGCTGGTTGAGAGAATGCCAAGAGTGTGCAAAGCTGTCATCAAGGCAAAGGTTGGCTACTTCTAAAATTTAAAATATACTTTATTGGTTACTACATGATTCCATATGTGTTATTTCATAGTTTTGATGTCTTCACTATTATTCTACAATGTAGAACATAGTAAAAATAAAGAAAAACCCTTGAATGAGTAGGTGTGTCCAAACTTTTGACTGGTACTGTTTATAGCTCCATTATCTTTTCTACATACTTCATATCTAGTTTTAGTCAGTTAAGTTTACACTGAAAACGTTTTACCAACTGGATTTTTTTGTTGTTGAAAAATCATTCAATCATATTTTTGAGAGTGGCTGCAACAAATGAATATAGGCGAAACACTGGTGTATGTGTAAGTCTGTGTCTTAGTTCCTCCAGGATGGAGAATTTGGGATACTGTGGAGATGGGAGTGATAACCTATTAATACAGTAGGTGCTATCTGACATTCATGGATAATGTTGAACATTTTTAGATTAGATTTTTCCATAGAAAATATTGTGTTGATGAATTCAGCTACCAGTAATTGGAAGCAAGCCAATTTTGACAACATATAAAAGATGTTTAAAATAATAATTCAATAATGTGGGTGATTATTTAGTTTGCAGTAAACAATGTGGTAATGGTCTCGTGAGAGTTGTTGAAATGTTAATTTGTGTTCTAAATGTTTCACTTACCAGATAAACATTCATTACTATTAGATAGCAGAGGAGATGGAGGCCGACCGGCACCGACATCTCAGAGCAAATGTGACTCTTCCTATCAGGCTGAAACTCAGTACTGTCATGTTCCACTGTCACACTAAGACATGCTTAAATGTTAATGACCTAACCCACTGGGCACACACTGGTTGAATCAACGTTGTTTTCTATGTCATTTCAATGAAATGATGTTGAACCAATGTGGAATAGACGTCTCTGCACAGTGTGAAAGATCACTACCGTTATGCAAATTCTGCCTTTGAAAATATGTTAATGACAGTAGAGGCGGTAGATATTTCTTACCGCAATCAAACCAAATGCACACTTATAATATACCCTGTCGTTAGGCTTAATAAACCACCCAAGAGCATGATAGCTCTCATAGGCATGTTGATGTTATTCTGCTCATGCTCTATCTCTCATTTTGAACTTGTGTTCGTGTGTGTGTGTGCGACAGAGATGCTGACTCAAGATGGAGATAGCATGCTGCAAACTTATGAAAGAAGAAAGCCTTCAAGGATTATTTCAGGTCATTCCCAGTGGGTGCAATTAGGACGTTTTTAAGAGCTCAAACACCTCTCTAAATTCATCAGAGCTTCTGGGCTAACACTGGCCCTGAGCACTCATTTTGGGTCTGAGTAGGCAGTGGCCAGGGGCGGGATACAGGCAGTGGACGTCTCCTCTATAATGTAGAGGGGGGAATGTGTGTGCGTGTGTGAGAGAGAGAGACCCACATACAGAGATAGAGAGGGCGAGAGAAAGAGAGAAATAGAAACAAAGAGATGTTGACTCAAGAGGGAGATAGCAGGCTGAACATTTAGTCAGAGGGAGAGTTGTTCATGAGGTACCAGCTGATGTGAGTCAGCAGCATTAGGGATTAGGGAGTCATTCCTTCATAGCCACCCGTTATTCATTCAGCTGCTCTGCCACTGGGGTACCGAGTGGAGGAAGAAAGCTATTACAAAACTCAGAACGTGCTATGTATACAAACGCAAGGCACAATAAGGAACACAGACATAGTATAGCCATACAGAAATGCGTTTCTTTAATGTTAAAAAAATGCATTTAAAGACACTTCCACATAACCACCATTAGCCATTATGCATTATGTAGGAAAATGAACGTAAACTGCTCACAAAACTGATCTTCACTCGCTGCAAAGTCATGAAACAAGAAAGCCTTCAAAGATTATTTCAGATCATTCTCAGCGGGTGCAATTAGGAAGTTTTGAATAGCTCAAACGCCTCTCTAAATTCACTGGAGCATCTTGCCTGAGACTGCAACACTGGCCCTGAGCACTCATTTTGGGTTTCAAGTAGGCAGTGGCCAGGGGCGGGATACAGGCACTGGACGTCTCCTCTATAGTGTGTGTGTGTGCGTGCGTGCGTGAGTTACGTGTATTTATGTTGAGTAAAACTTTTTGTGGAAGATATGAGAGCCTTCAGACAGGTTTAAATTAGTTGCTTATGTGGCAGCCTTTGCTGTAAAATATAACACGTTGTGGATGTTCTTTGGTGTGTGTGTGTGTGTGTGTGTCTGTGTGTGTGGTTGGCAAGGCCAGGGCTGGGTCTACATCAGTACAGAGGAAAGAGGATAGTTGGCCAGGGTATAGGGGCTGGGCAAGGGGCTTCTGTCCAGTGGTTATTGTTGCATAACTAATCAGACAGTTTTGCTCTCTTCCGGCACCACTGATCTATAATAAGCCTTGGAGTGTCAGCCTTCTGGGCTGGATTAGGTTTGGTTGGGCTGGACTGGACTGGACTGGTTTGGGCTGGGTTAGGCTGGACTGGACTGAGCCTATCTGGGCTGCCAAACAACATGATTCAGATCTAGTGGAATTCAGGTCTAGTGGAAAGATCTAGTGGAATTCAAGTCTAGTGGAACAGGGCAGTTGGACTGAGTTGAGGGTGTTGGATTTGATATAGGGGTGACTTGGCCTGGTGTTGCTCTCCTTACTGTCAGTGTTACTGGGGTTGTTATTGAGTGTTGGCTCGTTTATAACCGAGTCATAGAATAGGCATTACCTGTCTCCTCCATGCTACTCCCTCCTGCTGTTGTAGAATGTCACACACAGGCTGTATGAATTATCTCAGGGACTAGAGAAGACAGGTGTGTCCCAAATGGCACTATATTCCATACATGGCACACTACTTTTGACCAGAGCCCTATGGTCAAAAGTAGTGCACTATAAATGGAATAGGCAGAAATTTGAGACGCCACTGAAGACTTGGGAGGCAGGGAGATTCTGCTTCCATGTGCAATTATTCCATATGCTGATGAGGTGTCAGAGGAGGGCTATGTTGGGGGTTAGGGTGGGGTGGGTTGGGAGGGGTGGTGAGGGTTCAGGGGGTGATTTTGTGTGTGTGCGTGCATGCGGTTGTGTGTGCGTGTGCATGTGTGTGTGTGTGTGTCTGTGGATGAGGTTGACTGACACAGTATGACAGGATAACAGAGTGACGGGATACGGTTTGTATATTATTAGATCCATACCATCACTGTAGAGTTATAGTCCACCTGTATACTGTATATTAGATCCATATCATCAATGTAGAGTTATAGTCCACCTGTATGCTGTATATTAGATCCATACCATCACTGTAGAGTTATAGTCCACCTGTATACTGTATATTAGATCCATGCCATCACTATAGAGTTATAGTCTACATGTATACTGTATATTAGATCCATACCATCACTGTAGAGTTATAGTCCACCTGTATACTGTATATTAGATCCATATCATCAATGTAGAGTTATAGTCCACCTGTATGCTGTATATTAGATCCATACCATCACTGTAGAGTTATAGTCCACCTGTATACTGTATATTAGATCCATACCATCACTGTAGAGTTATAGTCCACCTGTATACTGTATTATTAGATCCATACATCACTGTAGAGCTTGTGGCAGACCAGGGGGTTGGGTCAAAACGTTTACACAGATCAGACACGGACAGAGTAGGATTATCTCAGTTTCAAATGTGTTCATTAAAATAATAATTCAAAAGAAAATAATAGGTCTCCCCCATGAGACCCTCTCCGGGATACTATCTTCTTGGCTCCGGGTCTTGCTGTATCCTGTGGGGATCAAAAACTGAACTCACTCCTGTTACCTCTGCAACCGTTCCCAACTATACAGGAGTCCTTTCTTCCCCCACTGTCTCCCCTGTGTGCTGCCCTTCTGGCAGATTTATGGGATTTGTACAGCTGGTGAGCAATCATCCCTTGATTACTCACCAACCCCCAATCAGCCCCAATTAGTCCTGGCCGGAGAGCCCGTCGAGACCCGGCACGTCCAGCAGATGGAGCCATCGCCTCATGATGTATACTCCGTCTGACCTGCTGTACGTCCCCCCCCCCTTAGCTCTGCCGGGGAGGGGACTGGCATCAGTGTGACGTATGTCTCCCTTCTTGATAGGGCATCCGCGTTTCCATGCTTCGCCCCTGACCTGTGCACAACAGCAAAAGAGAAGTGTTGAAGGGACAAGAACCACCTGGTGACTTGATTGTTTGTGTCTTTTCCCCTGGCCATCCAGACCAGGGGAGCATGGTCCGTGACCACGGTGAAGTGGGTACCGAACAGGTAATACTTGAGAGTGTCTAGCACCCACTTCACCCCTAGACACTTTCTCAGCAATACAGTACTTTTTCTCTCTAGGTATCAGCTTTCGGCTGATGTACATGATGGGGTGCTCCTCCCCATCGTGTATCTGGGACAGAACGGCCCCTCGTCCCCCTCGTATCACATGCATCCGTCTGGACCACCATTGGCGCCTGGAAATCGGGCGTTACGAGAATCGGATGGGAGCACAGCACTTCCTTCAGACGGCTGAACGCCGCTTCTGTCTCGTCCTTCAATTTCACTGTTTTCGGGAGGTGGGCCCTAGTTAGATCGGTGAGGGGGGAAGCTATAGCCGCAAAGTTGGGGATAAACCGGCTATAGTATCCTGCCAGTCCCAGGAAGGACTTGACCTGTGTCTTGGTGCGTGGAACGGGCCAGTCACGTACCGCGTGAACCTTCCTCTCCTGGGGCTTGACGTTCCCCCGTCCGATCAAATACCCCAGGTACTCCACCTCCTCGAACACTAGTTTTCATTTATTGGGGTTCGCGGTCAACCCGGCTTGTCTGAGCGCAACCAGCACCGCCTGGAGGCGTGTCAGGTGCTCTTCCCAAACTTGGCTGTGGATGATGATATCATCCAGATAGGCCACTGCGTACTGCTGGTGGGGTCGAAGCACTCTGTTCATCAGTCGCTGGAATGTGGGCGGGGCTCCGTGGAGACCAAACGGGAGCACCCGGTACTGATACAAACCGTCTGGTGTCGAGGACACCGTCTTCTCCCGGGAGGAGGCTGCCAACGGTACCTGCCAATAACCTTTGGTCAGGTCAAGGGTGCTGATGTACCGGGCCTTTCCCAATCGGTCGATGAGCTCGTCCACCCTTGGCATGGGGTATGCGTTGAATAAGCTCATGTCGTTCACACCCCGGAAATCATTACAGAAGCGGAGGTTACCGTCCGGTTTGGGCACCAACCTGATGGGGCTGCACCATGCACTGTGGGACACTTCAATGACCCCCATCCTCAGCATAGCCTCCACTTCCTGTTTCACGGCCTTCCTTCGGGCCTCCGGAATCCAATATGGCCTCTTTCGTACCGTTTCCCCAGATCGGGTACGGATGTGGTGTTCAATGAGGATCGTGCGGCCTGGCTTCTCGGAGAACACCGCCGTGTTCTTATCGACGAGCTCCCTGAGCTCTTGCTTCTGGTCCGGGTCCGGGTTGAGGTCCTCATTGCTCGGGACCACCACTGGTACCGTTGGCGTCCTGGGTCCCGACCATAACACGGCCAAGGCTGTCCTCTCGTGCCACTTCTTCAACAGGCTCACGTGGTAAATCTTTTGGGGTTTCCATCTCCCCGGTTGCCGTATGCAGTAATTGACAGGTCACAGCTTCTCGATCACCTCGTATGACCCGTGCCATGTTGCCAGGAACTTACTTTCGGCCGTGGGGATTAAGACCAACACCTTGTCTCCCACCTGGAATTCTCGGGGCTGGGCTCCCCGATTGTAGACCTGGGCTTGGGCGCGTTGGGCCTTCTCCATATGTTCCCTCACGACTTGCCATATGGCTTTCATCCGCTCCCTCATTGTCACCACGTGCTCTACCACACTGTGTAAGGGGGTCAGTTGGGCTTCCCACACCTCCTTGGGGAGGTCCAGTAGGCCGCGTGGCCTCCTCCCATAGAGGAGTTCGAAAGGGGAAAACCCAGTGGAGGACTGGGGTACTTCTCAGATTGAGAACATTAGGTGGGGTAGTAGCTGGTCCCAGTTCATCCCGTCCTGCTTGATGACCGTCCGCAGCATTTGTTTGAGCGTTTTATTGAAGCGCTCGACGAGCCCATCCGTCTGCGGGTGAAAGACGGCGGTCCGGATCTGCTTGATCTGCAGGAGAGCACACAACTCTTTCATTAGGCGGGACATAAACTCAGTACCTTGGTCTGTCAGGATCTCGTTCGGGATGCCTACCCGACTAAAGAGGTGGAACAGCTCCTGGGCGATTCCCTTGGATACCGCTGGCCATAGGGGAATGACCTCGGGATACCGGGTGGCATAATCTACTATCACCAGGATGTACCGGTGTCCTCGTGCTGTTTTTACCAGGGGTCCAACTATATCCATGGCGATGCGTTCAAAGGGCACCCCGATGATCGGTAGGGGGACCAGTGGGTTTCGGAAGTGTGCTTTTGGGGCAGTGAGTTGACACTCCGGGCAGCTGCGACTGTAGTCTTCCACGGCCCTCCTCATCCCGGGCCAGTGGAACCGGGCGGCGATCCATTCCCGGGTCTTCTCCATTCCCAGTTGCACCCCCAACAGGTTGGTGTGGGCCAGCTGAAGAACGGTTCCCACGTACTGTCGGGGCAGTAACAATACCTCTCGAAGTTCCCCCTGTTGGCGCGACACCTGATACAAAAGATTATTCTTGATTTGGAAATGGGGGTATCGCCAGTCACTCACCCCCGGAAGTAGCTGTCCATCCACCGCTATCACTTGGGCTGCGAAGGCTTTCAAGTTCGGATCCTCCCACTGGGCCGTCCCGAATTGTCCCCTCAGTTGGCCCCCAGCGAGTGTCTCGACTGGCCCCTCGAAATCGAGGAGAGGGAGGCTGGGCTCCTCCTCCAGTGGTTCCCCGGGGTGGGAGGGGTGGGGGGGTCAGGTTCCGGCGCCCCCTCTGACTCCGACTCCGGACCTGTAGATACAGGTTGGTCAACTGGTTGCTTCCGGGTTGCACAGGTGATGGGTCGTCCCCGCTCTCTTCTTCGGCCGGCTAGTATCTTTTTCTTCAGCTCGTGACCCCATGGGGCCATGAACAGCGGACAATCCCGTCCCACTAGGAGAGATACCGGCAACTCTGGTACTGCACCCACCATCATCTGGCAGCTCCCTTGTGGTGTCATGATGTTGGTCCGTACGGTTGGATACCGCTTTGTGTCACCGTGAACACAGGAAATTGACATCTCCCTACCCCGTTCGGTCTCCTGGTTCAGCAGGCTCGTGGTTACGAGCATAACCATACTTCCGGAGTCTAATAGCTTCCGTGTCGTGTCCGTCAACCTTCACCAGGACCATGGTTGCAGCTGATTTGTGGTGCGCCCAACAGGAGGTGACAGAGTTCACGGCATCACCCATCTCGCCTCCGGGGCTTGCTGATGGCATCAACTCCTCTCGAGCGGGGCAATTCCAGGCAATGTGCCCCCGGGCGCCACACTCAAAACACCTCCTTTGGTCTCCATCTACTTGGGGTCGTCGGTGGCAGGTCGGCCCTACCCCAGCCGTCTCTCCATGGGTTTGCGGTCCTTTGGCCCTGCCGACTGTCTGTTTGGGGTACACAGCGGTGGGGCTGTCCTTCCGTCCCCTCGAACGGGTCGCCGACTCGGCCTGGCTCCCACTCAGCAGGGCCTGAGTGTTCTGATGCGTCTCCACTGCTTCCAGGAGGCGCTCCAAGGTCTGGGGCGCACATAGACTCGCTGCCCTCCACATGTCGTGGTGTAGCACCCATAATAAGCGATCCAGGACCACTTTATCGAGGATGGAGAGGGTGGATACTTTGGTTAGGAGTCATGCCCTGGTGACGAGCAGTAGGTCACTCATCTGGGCTCGGGGGGATGCGTTGGGTACGAACATCCAGTCGTTGAACAGTTGAGCCCGATGGGCCAGGCTGTACCCGTAGCGGCTGACTATCTCCCGTATGAGTCCGTCGTAGTTAACCGCCTGTTCGTCGTTCAGGTCCCAATCGGCCTTTTGGGCATTCCCAGAGAGGAACGGGGCCAGCATACTTGCCACGTTGGCCTTGGCCATCCTTCCCGTAGCGCTGTCCGTTCAAACGTACAGAGGTATGTTTTGATGTCATCGTCTTCCGTTAGCTTGATTAAAAACTGGTTGGGATGTGATTCAGGAGACGCTCATCCTTGCAGCTTCCTGATGTCCTCAAAGGGGCAGACGTTCTGTAGTCGCTGTTCCGCCAGCGTTCGTTCCTGAACAGCCTGTTGTGCTTGGTGGGCCCGGACGAACTAAGCTATCAACTCGTCCATGCTGATGCTGTGTAAACGTCAACCCTGATCTGACCACGTTATCAGAATGCCCGCATTCTCCACCACTTGTGGCAGACCAGGAGGTTGGGTCAAAACGTTTACACAGATCAGACACTGACAGAGTAGGATTAACTCAGTTTCAAATGTGTTTATTAAAATAATAGCTCAAAAGAAAATAATAGGTCTCCCCCATGAGACCCTCTCCGGGATACTATCTTCTTGGCTCCGGGTCTTGCTGTATCCTGTGGGGATCAAAAACTGAACTCACTCCTGTTACCTCTGCAACCGTTCCCAACTATACGGGAGTCCTTTCTTCCCCCACTCTCTCAGCTGTGTGCTGCCCTTCTGGCAGCTTTATGGGATTTGTACAGCTGGTGGGCAATCATCCCTTGATTACTCACCAACCCCCAATCAGCCCCAATTAGTCCTGGCCGGAGAGCCCGTCGAGACCCGGCACGTCCAGCAGATGGAGCCATCGCCTCATGATGTATACTCCGTCTGACCTGCTGTACGTCCCCCCCCCCTTAGCTCTGCCGGGGAGGGGACTGGCATCAGTGTGACGTATGTCTCCCTTCTTGATAGGGCATCCGCGTTTCCATGCTTCGCCCCTGACCTGTGCACAACAGCAAAAGAGAAGTGTTGAAGGGACAAGAACCACCTGGTGACTTGATTGTTTGTGTCTTTTCCCCTGGCCATCCAGACCAGGGGAGCATGGTCCGTGACCACGGTGAAGTGGGTACCGAACAGGTAATACTTGAGAGTGTCTAGCACCCACTTCACCCCTAGACACTTTCTCAGCAATACAGTACTTTTTCTCTCTAGGTATCAGCTTTCGGCTGATGTACATGATGGGGTGCTCCTCCCCATCGTGTATCTGGGACAGAACGGCCCCTCGTCCCCCTCGTATCACATGCATCCGTCTGGACCACCATTGGCGCCTGGAAATCGGGCGTTACGAGAATCGGATGGGAGCACAGCACTTCCTTCAGACGGCTGAACGCCGCTTCTGTCTCGTCCTTCAATTTCACTGTTTTCGGGAGGTGGGCCCTAGTTAGATCGGTGAGGGGGGAAGCTATAGCCGCAAAGTTGGGGATAAACCGGCTATAGTATCCTGCCAGTCCCAGGAAGGACTTGACCTGTGCCTTGGTGCGTGGAACGGGCCAGTCACGTACCGCGTGAACCTTCCTCTCCTGGGGCTTGACGTTCCCCCGTCCGATCAAATACCCCAGGTACTCCACCTCCTCGAACACTAGTTTTCATTTATTGGGGTTCGCGGTCAACCCGGCTTGTCTGAGCGCGTCCAGCACCGCCTGGAGGCGTGTCAGGTGCTCTTCCCAAACTTGGCTGTGGATGATGATATCATCCAGATAGGCCACTGCGTACTGCTGGTGGGGTCGAAGCACTCTGTTCATCAGTCGCTGGAATGTGGGCGGGGCTCCGTGGAGACCAAACGGGAGCACCCGGTACTGATACAAACCGTCTGGTGTCGAGGACACCGTCTTCTCCCGGGAGGAGGCTGCCAACGGTACCTGCCAATAACCTTTGGTCAGGTCAAGGGTGCTGATGTACCGGGCCTTTCCCAATCGGTCGATGAGCTCGTCCACCCTTGGCATAGGGTATGCGTTGAATAAGCTCATGTCGTTCACACCCCGGAAATCATTACAGAAGCGGAGGTTACCGTCCGGTTTGGGCACCAACCTGATGGGGCTGCACCATGCACTGTGGGACACTTCAATGACCCCCATCCTCAGCATAGCCTCCACTTCCTGTTTCACGGCCTTCCTTCGGGCCTCCGGAATCCAATATGGCCTCTTTCGTACCGTTTCCCCAGATCGGGTACGGATGTGGTGTTCAATGAGGATCGTGCGGCCTGGCTTCTCGGAGAACACCGCCGTGTTCTTATCGACGAGCTCCCTGAGCTCTTGCTTCTGGTCCGGGTCCGGGTTGAGGTCCTCATTGCTCGGGACCACCACTGGTACCGTTGGCGTCCTGGGTCCCGACCATAACACGGCCAAGGCTGTCCTCTCGTGCCACTTCTTCAACAGGCTCACGTGGTAAATCTTTTGGGGTTTCCATCTCCCCGGTTGCCGTATGCAGTAATTGACAGGTCACAGCTTCTCGATCACCTCGTATGACCCGTGCCATGTTGCCAGGAACTTACTTTCGGCCGTGGGGATTAAGACCAACACCTTGTCTCCCACCTGGAATTCTCGGGGCTGGGCTCCCCGATTGTAGACCTGGGCTTGGGCGCGTTGGGCCTTCTCCATATGTTCCCTCACGACTTGCCATATGGCTTTCATCCGCTCCCTCATTGTCACCACGTGCTCTACCACACTGTGTAAGGGGGTCAGTTGGGCTTCCCACACCTCCTTGGGGAGGTCCAGTAGGCCGCGTGGCCTCCTCCCATAGAGGAGTTCGAAAGGGGAAAACCCAGTGGAGGACTGGGGTACTTCTCAGATTGAGAACATTAGGTGGGGTAGTAGCTGGTCCCAGTTCATCCCGTCCTGCTTGATGACCGTCCGCAGCATTTGTTTGAGCGTTTTATTGAAGCGCTCGACGAGCCCATCCGTCTGCGGGTGAAAGACGGCGGTCCGGATCTGCTTGATCTGCAGGAGAGCACACAACTCTTTCATTAGGCGGGACATAAACTCAGTACCTTGGTCTGTCAGGATCTCGTTCGGGATGCCTACCCGACTAAAGAGGTGGAACAGCTCCTGGGCGATTCCCTTGGATACCGCTGGCCATAGGGGAATGACCTCGGGATACCGGGTGGCATAATCTACTATCACCAGGATGTACCGGTGTCCTCGTGCTGTTTTTACCAGGGGTCCAACTATATCCATGGCGATGCGTTCAAAGGGCACCCCGATGATCGGTAGGGGGACCAGTGGGTTTCGGAAGTGTGCTTTTGGGGCAGTGAGTTGACACTCCGGGCAGCTGCGACTGTAGTCTTCCACGGCCCTCCTCATCCCGGGCCAGTGGAACCGGGCGGCGATCCATTCCCGGGTCTTCTCCATTCCCAGTTGCACCCCCAACAGGTTGGTGTGGGCCAGCTGAAGAACGGTTCCCACGTACTGTCGGGGCAGTAACAATACCTCTCGAAGTTCCCCCTGTTGGCGCGACACCTGATACAAAAGATTATTCTTGATTTGGAAATGGGGGTATCGCCAGTCACTCACCCCCGGAAGTAGCTGTCCATCCACCGCTATCACTTGGGCTGCGAAGGCTTTCAAGTTCGGATCCTCCCACTGGGCCGTCCCGAATTGTCCCCTCAGTTGGCCCCCAGCGAGTGTCTCGACTGGCCCCTCGAAATCGAGGAGAGGGAGGCTGGGCTCCTCCTCCAGTGGTTCCCCGGGGTGGGAGGGGTGGGGGGGTCAGGTTCCGACGCCCCCTCTGACTCCGACTCCGGACCTGTAGATACAGGTTGGTCAACTGGTTGCTTCCGGGTTGCACAGGTGATGGGTCGTCCCCGCTCTCTTCTTCGGCCGGCTAGTATCTTTTTCTTCAGCTCGTGACCCCATGGGGCCATGAACAGCGGACAATCCCGTCCCACTAGGAGAGATACCGGCAACTCTGGTACTGCACCCACCATCATCTGGCTGCTCCCTTGTGGTGTCATGATGTTGGTCCGTACGGTTGGATACCGCTTTGTGTCACCGTGAACACAGGAAATTGACATCTCCCTACCCCGTTCGGTCTCCTGGTTCAGCAGGCTCGTGGTTACGAGCATAACCATACTTCCGGAGTCTAATAGCTTCCGTGTCGTGTCCGTCAACCTTCACCAGGACCATGGTTGCAGCTGATTTGTGGTGCGCCCAACAGGAGGTGACAGAGTTCACGGCATCACCCATCTCGCCTCCGGGGCTTGCTGATGGCATCAACTCCTCTCGAGCGGGGCAATTCCAGGCAACGTGCCCCCGGGCGCCACACTCAAAACACCTCCTTTGGTCTCCATCTACTTGGGGTCGTCGGTGGCAGGTCGGCCCTACCCCAGCCGTCTCTCCATGGGTTTGCGGTCCTTTGGCCCTGCCGACTGTCTGTTTGGGGTACACAGCGGTGGGGCTGTCCTTCCGTCCCCTCGAACGGGTCGCCGACTCGGCCTGGCTCCCACTCAGCAGGGCCTGAGTGTTCTGATGCGTCTCCACTGCTTCCAGGAGGCGCTCCAAGGTCTGGGGCGCACATAGACTCGCTGCCCTCCACATGTCGTGGCGTAGCACCCATAATAAGCGATCCAGGACCACTTTATCGAGGATGGAGAGGGTGGATACTTTGGTTAGGAGTCATGCCCTGGTGACGAGCAGTAGGTCACTCATCTGGGCTCGGGGGGATGCGTTGGGTACGAACATCCAGTCGTTGAACAGTTGAACCCGATGGGCCAGGCTGTACCCGTAGCGGCTGACTATCTCCCGTATGAGTCCGTCGTAGTTAACCGCCTGTTCGTCGTTCAGGTCCCAATCGGCCTTTTGGGCATTCCCAGAGAGGAACGGGGCCAGCATACTTGCCACGTTGGCCTTGGCCATCCTTCCCGTAGCGCTGTCCGTTCAAACGTACAGAGGTATGTTTTGATGTCATCGTCTTCCGTTAGCTTGATTAAAAACTGGTTGGGATGTGATTCAGGAGACGCTCATCCTTGCAGCTTCCTGATGTCCTCAAAGGGGCAGACGTTCTGTAGTCGCTGTTCCGCCAGCGTTCGTTCCTGAACAGCCTGTTGTGCTTGGTGGGCCCGGACGAACTAAGCTATCAACTCGTCCATGCTGATGCTGTGTAAACGTCAACCCTGATCTGACCACGTTATCAGAATGCCCGCATTCTCCACCACTTGTGGCAGACCAGGAGGTTGGGTCAAAACGTTTACACAGATCAGACACTGACAGAGTAGGATTAACTCAGTTTCAAATGTGTTTATTAAAATAATAGCTCAAAAGAAAATAATAGGTCTCCCCCATGAGACCCTCTCCGGGATACTATCTTCTTGGCTCCGGGTCTTGCTGTATCCTGTGGGGATCAAAAACTGAACTCACTCCTGTTACCTCTGCAACCGTTCCCAACTATACGGGAGTCCTTTCTTCCCCCACTCTCTCACCTGTGTGCTGCCCTTCTGGCAGCTTTATGGGATTTGTACAGCTGGTGGGCAATCATCCCTTGATTACTCACCAACCCCCAATCAGCCCCAATTAGTCCTGGCCGGAGAGCCCGTCGAGACCCGGCACGTCCAGCAGATGGAGCCATCGCCTCATGATGTATACTCCGTCTGACCTGCTGTACGTCCCCCCCCCTTAGCTCTGCCGGGGAGGGGACTGGCATCAGTGTGACGTATGTCTCCCTTCTTGATAGGGCATCCGCGTTTCCATGCTTCGCCCCTGACCTGTGCACAACAGCAAAAGAGAAGTGTTGAAGGGACAAGAACCACCTGGTGACTTGATTGTTTGTGTCTTTTCCCCTGGCCATCCAGACCAGGGGAGCATGGTCCGTGACCACGGTGAAGTGGGTACCGAACAGGTAATACTTGAGAGTGTCTAGCACCCACTTCACCCCTAGACACTTTCTCAGCAATACAGTACTTTTTCTCTCTAGGTATCAGCTTTCGGCTGATGTACATGATGGGGTGCTCCTCCCCATCGTGTATCTGGGACAGAACGGCCCCTCGTCCCCCTCGTATCACATGCATCCGTCTGGACCACCATTGGCGCCTGGAAATCGGGCGTTACGAGAATCGGATGGGAGCACAGCACTTCCTTCAGACGGCTGAACGCCGCTTCTGTCTCGTCCTTCAATTTCACTGTTTTCGGGAGGTGGGCCCTAGTTAGATCGGTGAGGGGGGAAGCTATAGCCGCAAAGTTGGGGATAAACCGGCTATAGTATCCTGCCAGTCCCAGGAAGGACTTGACCTGTGCCTTGGTGCGTGGAACGGGCCAGTCACGTACCGCGTGAACCTTCCTCTCCTGGGGCTTGACGTTCCCCCGTCCGATCAAATACCCCAGGTACTCCACCTCCTCGAACACTAGTTTTCATTTATTGGGGTTCGCGGTCAACCCGGCTTGTCTGAGCGCGTCCAGCACCGCCTGGAGGCGTGTCAGGTGCTCTTCCCAAACTTGGCTGTGGATGATGATATCATCCAGATAGGCCACTGCGTACTGCTGGTGGGGTCGAAGCACTCTGTTCATCAGTCGCTGGAATGTGGGCGGGGCTCCGTGGAGACCAAACGGGAGCACCCGGTACTGATACAAACCGTCTGGTGTCGAGGACACCGTCTTCTCCCGGGAGGAGGCTGCCAACGGTACCTGCCAATAACCTTTGGTCAGGTCAAGGGTGCTGATGTACCGGGCCTTTCCCAATCGGTCGATGAGCTCGTCCACCCTTGGCATAGGGTATGCGTTGAATAAGCTCATGTCGTTCACACCCCGGAAATCATTACAGAAGCGGAGGTTACCGTCCGGTTTGGGCACCAACCTGATGGGGCTGCACCATGCACTGTGGGACACTTCAATGACCCCCATCCTCAGCATAGCCTCCACTTCCTGTTTCACGGCCTTCCTTCGGGCCTCCGGAATCCAATATGGCCTCTTTCGTACCGTTTCCCCAGATCGGGTACGGATGTGGTGTTCAATGAGGATCGTGCGGCCTGGCTTCTCGGAGAACACCGCCGTGTTCTTATCGACGAGCTCCCTGAGCTCTTGCTTCTGGTCCGGGTCCGGGTTGAGGTCCTCATTGCTCGGGACCACCACTGGTACCGTTGGCGTCCTGGGTCCCGACCATAACACGGCCAAGGCTGTCCTCTCGTGCCACTTCTTCAACAGGCTCACGTGGTAAATCTTTTGGGGTTTCCATCTCCCCGGTTGCCGTATGCAGTAATTGACAGGTCACAGCTTCTCGATCACCTCGTATGACCCGTGCCATGTTGCCAGGAACTTACTTTCGGCCGTGGGGATTAAGACCAACACCTTGTCTCCCACCTGGAATTCTCGGGGCTGGGCTCCCCGATTGTAGACCTGGGCTTGGGCGCGTTGGGCCTTCTCCATATGTTCCCTCACGACTTGCCATATGGCTTTCATCCGCTCCCTCATTGTCACCACGTGCTCTACCACACTGTGTAAGGGGGTCAGTTGGGCTTCCCACACCTCCTTGGGGAGGTCCAGTAGGCCGCGTGGCCTCCTCCCATAGAGGAGTTCGAAAGGGGAAAACCCAGTGGAGGACTGGGGTACTTCTCAGATTGAGAACATTAGGTGGGGTAGTAGCTGGTCCCAGTTCATCCCGTCCTGCTTGATGACCGTCCGCAGCATTTGTTTGAGCGTTTTATTGAAGCGCTCGACGAGCCCATCCGTCTGCGGGTGAAAGACGGCGGTCCGGATCTGCTTGATCTGCAGGAGAGCACACAACTCTTTCATTAGGCGGGACATAAACTCAGTACCTTGGTCTGTCAGGATCTCGTTCGGGATGCCTACCCGACTAAAGAGGTGGAACAGCTCCTGGGCGATTCCCTTGGATACCGCTGGCCATAGGGGAATGACCTCGGGATACCGGGTGGCATAATCTACTATCACCAGGATGTACCGGTGTCCTCGTGCTGTTTTTACCAGGGGTCCAACTATATCCATGGCGATGCGTTCAAAGGGCACCCCGATGATCGGTAGGGGGACCAGTGGGTTTCGGAAGTGTGCTTTTGGGGCAGTGAGTTGACACTCCGGGCAGCTGCGACTGTAGTCTTCCACGGCCCTCCTCATCCCGGGCCAGTGGAACCGGGCGGCGATCCATTCCCGGGTCTTCTCCATTCCCAGTTGCACCCCCAACAGGTTGGTGTGGGCCAGCTGAAGAACGGTTCCCACGTACTGTCGGGGCAGTAACAATACCTCTCGAAGTTCCCCCTGTTGGCGCGACACCTGATACAAAAGATTATTCTTGATTTGGAAATGGGGGTATCGCCAGTCACTCACCCCCGGAAGTAGCTGTCCATCCACCGCTATCACTTGGGCTGCGAAGGCTTTCAAGTTCGGATCCTCCCACTGGGCCGTCCCGAATTGTCCCCTCAGTTGGCCCCCAGCGAGTGTCTCGACTGGCCCCTCGAAATCGAGGAGAGGGAGGCTGGGCTCCTCCTCCAGTGGTTCCCCGGGGTGGGAGGGGTGGGGGGGTCAGGTTCCGGCGCCCCCTCTGACTCCGACTCCGGACCTGTAGATACAGGTTGGTCAACTGGTTGCTTCCGGGTTGCACAGGTGATGGGTCGTCCCCGCTCTCTTCTTCGGCCGGCTAGTATCTTTTTCTTCAGCTCGTGACCCCATGGGGCCATGAACAGCGGACAATCCCGTCCCACTAGGAGAGATACCGGCAACTCTGGTACTGCACCCACCATCATCTGGCTGCTCCCTTGTGGTGTCATGATGTTGGTCCGTACGGTTGGATACCGCTTTGTGTCACCGTGAACACAGGAAATTGACATCTCCCTACCCCGTTCGGTCTCCTGGTTCAGCAGGCTCGTGGTTACGAGCATAACCATACTTCCGGAGTCTAATAGCTTCCGTGTCGTGTCCGTCAACCTTCACCAGGACCATGGTTGCAGCTGATTTGTGGTGCGCCCAACAGGAGGTGACAGAGTTCACGGCATCACCCATCTCGCCTCCGGGGCTTGCTGATGGCATCAACTCCTCTCGAGCGGGGCAATTCCAGGCAATGTGCCCCCGGGCGCCACACTCAAAACACCTCCTTTGGTCTCCATCTACTTGGGGTCGTCGGTGGCAGGTCGGCCCTACCCCAGCCGTCTCTCCATGGGTTTGCGGTCCTTTGGCCCTGCCGACTGTCTGTTTGGGGTACACAGCGGTGGGGCTGTCCTTCCGTCCCCTCGAACGGGTCGCCGACTCGGCCTGGCTCCCACTCAGCAGGGCCTGAGTGTTCTGATGCGTCTCCACTGCTTCCAGGAGGCGCTCCAAGGTCTGGGGCGCACATAGACTCGCTGCCCTCCACATGTCGTGGCGTAGCACCCATAATAAGCGATCCAGGACCACTTTATCGAGGATGGAGAGGGTGGATACTTTGGTTAGGAGTCATGCCCTGGTGACGAGCAGTAGGTCACTCATCTGGGCTCGGGGGGATGCGTTGGGTACGAACATCCAGTCGTTGAACAGTTGAACCCGATGGGCCAGGCTGTACCCGTAGCGGCTGACTATCTCCCGTATGAGTCCGTCGTAGTTAACCGCCTGTTCGTCGTTCAGGTCCCAATCGGCCTTTTGGGCATTCCCAGAGAGGAACGGGGCCAGCATACTTGCCACGTTGGCCTTGGCCATCCTTCCCGTAGCGCTGTCCGTTCAAACGTACAGAGGTATGTTTTGATGTCATCGTCTTCCGTTAGCTTGATTAAAAACTGGTTGGGATGTGATTCAGGAGACGCTCATCCTTGCAGCTTCCTGATGTCCTCAAAGGGGCAGACGTTCTGTAGTCGCTGTTCCGCCAGCGTTCGTTCCTGAACAGCCTGTTGTGCTTGGTGGGCCCGGACGAACTAAGCTATCAACTCGTCCATGCTGATGCTGTGTAAACGTCAACCCTGATCTGACCACGTTATCAGAATGCCCGCATTCTCCACCACTTGTGGCAGACCAGGAGGTTGGGTCAAAACGTTTACACAGATCAGACACTGACAGAGTAGGATTAACTCAGTTTCAAATGTGTTTATTAAAATAATAGCTCAAAAGAAAATAATAGGTCTCCCCCATGAGACCCTCTCCGGGATACTATCTTCTTGGCTCCGGGTCTTGCTGTATCCTGTGGGGATCAAAAACTGAACTCACTCCTGTTACCTCTGCAACCGTTCCCAACTATACGGGAGTCCTTTCTTCCCCCACTCTCTCACCTGTGTGCTGCCCTTCTGGCAGCTTTATGGGATTTGTACAGCTGGTGGGCAATCATCCCTTGATTACTCACCAACCCCCAATCAGCCCCAATTAGTCCTGGCCGGAGAGCCCGTCGAGACCCGGCACGTCCAGCAGATGGAGCCATCGCCTCATGATGTATACTCCGTCTGACCTGCTGTACGTCCCCCCCCCTTAGCTCTGCCGGGGAGGGGACTGGCATCAGTGTGACGTATGTCTCCCTTCTTGATAGGGCATCCGCGTTTCCATGCTTCGCCCCTGACCTGTGCACAACAGCAAAAGAGAAGTGTTGAAGGGACAAGAACCACCTGGTGACTTGATTGTTTGTGTCTTTTCCCCTGGCCATCCAGACCAGGGGAGCATGGTCCGTGACCACGGTGAAGTGGGTACCGAACAGGTAATACTTGAGAGTGTCTAGCACCCACTTCACCCCTAGACACTTTCTCAGCAATACAGTACTTTTTCTCTCTAGGTATCAGCTTTCGGCTGATGTACATGATGGGGTGCTCCTCCCCATCGTGTATCTGGGACAGAACGGCCCCTCGTCCCCCTCGTATCACATGCATCCGTCTGGACCACCATTGGCGCCTGGAAATCGGGCGTTACGAGAATCGGATGGGAGCACAGCACTTCCTTCAGACGGCTGAACGCCGCTTCTGTCTCGTCCTTCAATTTCACTGTTTTCGGGAGGTGGGCCCTAGTTAGATCGGTGAGGGGGGAAGCTATAGCCGCAAAGTTGGGGATAAACCGGCTATAGTATCCTGCCAGTCCCAGGAAGGACTTGACCTGTGCCTTGGTGCGTGGAACGGGCCAGTCACGTACCGCGTGAACCTTCCTCTCCTGGGGCTTGACGTTCCCCCGTCCGATCAAATACCCCAGGTACTCCACCTCCTCGAACACTAGTTTTCATTTATTGGGGTTCGCGGTCAACCCGGCTTGTCTGAGCGCGTCCAGCACCGCCTGGAGGCGTGTCAGGTGCTCTTCCCAAACTTGGCTGTGGATGATGATATCATCCAGATAGGCCACTGCGTACTGCTGGTGGGGTCGAAGCACTCTGTTCATCAGTCGCTGGAATGTGGGCGGGGCTCCGTGGAGACCAAACGGGAGCACCCGGTACTGATACAAACCGTCTGGTGTCGAGGACACCGTCTTCTCCCGGGAGGAGGCTGCCAACGGTACCTGCCAATAACCTTTGGTCAGGTCAAGGGTGCTGATGTACCGGGCCTTTCCCAATCGGTCGATGAGCTCGTCCACCCTTGGCATGGGGTATGCGTTGAATAAGCTCATGTCGTTCACACCCCGGAAATCATTACAGAAGCGGAGGTTACCGTCCGGTTTGGGCACCAACCTGATGGGGCTGCACCATGCACTGTGGGACACTTCAATGACCCCCATCCTCAGCATAGCCTCCACTTCCTGTTTCACGGCCTTCCTTCGGGCCTCCGGAATCCAATATGGCCTCTTTCGTACCGTTTCCCCAGATCGGGTACGGATGTGGTGTTCAATGAGGATCGTGCGGCCTGGCTTCTCGGAGAACACCGCCGTGTTCTTATCGACGAGCTCCCTGAGCTCTTGCTTCTGGTCCGGGTCCGGGTTGAGGTCCTCATTGCTCGGGACCACCACTGGTACCGTTGGCGTCCTGGGTCCCGACCATAACACGGCCAAGGCTGTCCTCTCGTGCCACTTCTTCAACAGGCTCACGTGGTAAATCTTTTGGGGTTTCCATCTCCCCGGTTGCCGTATGCAGTAATTGACAGGTCACAGCTTCTCGATCACCTCGTATGACCCGTGCCATGTTGCCAGGAACTTACTTTCGGCCGTGGGGATTAAGACCAACACCTTGTCTCCCACCTGGAATTCTCGGGGCTGGGCTCCCCGATTGTAGACCTGGGCTTGGGCGCGTTGGGCCTTCTCCATATGTTCCCTCACGACTTGCCATATGGCTTTCATCCGCTCCCTCATTGTCACCACGTGCTCTACCACACTGTGTAAGGGGGTCAGTTGGGCTTCCCACACCTCCTTGGGGAGGTCCAGTAGGCCGCGTGGCCTCCTCCCATAGAGGAGTTCGAAAGGGGAAAACCCAGTGGAGGACTGGGGTACTTCTCAGATTGAGAACATTAGGTGGGGTAGTAGCTGGTCCCAGTTCATCCCGTCCTGCTTGATGACCGTCCGCAGCATTTGTTTGAGCGTTTTATTGAAGCGCTCGACGAGCCCATCCGTCTGCGGGTGAAAGACGGCGGTCCGGATCTGCTTGATCTGCAGGAGAGCACACAACTCTTTCATTAGGCGGGACATAAACTCAGTACCTTGGTCTGTCAGGATCTCGTTCGGGATGCCTACCCGACTAAAGAGGTGGAACAGCTCCTGGGCGATTCCCTTGGATACCGCTGGCCATAGGGGAATGACCTCGGGATACCGGGTGGCATAATCTACTATCACCAGGATGTACCGGTGTCCTCGTGCTGTTTTTACCAGGGGTCCAACTATATCCATGGCGATGCGTTCAAAGGGCACCCCGATGATCGGTAGGGGGACCAGTGGGTTTCGGAAGTGTGCTTTTGGGGCAGTGAGTTGACACTCCGGGCAGCTGCGACTGTAGTCTTCCACGGCCCTCCTCATCCCGGGCCAGTGGAACCGGGCGGCGATCCATTCCCGGGTCTTCTCCATTCCCAGTTGCACCCCCAACAGGTTGGTGTGGGCCAGCTGAAGAACGGTTCCCACGTACTGTCGGGGCAGTAACAATACCTCTCGAAGTTCCCCCTGTTGGCGCGACACCTGATACAAAAGATTATTCTTGATTTGGAAATGGGGGTATCGCCAGTCACTCACCCCCGGAAGTAGCTGTCCATCCACCGCTATCACTTGGGCTGCGAAGGCTTTCAAGTTCGGATCCTCCCACTGGGCCGTCCCGAATTGTCCCCTCAGTTGGCCCCCAGCGAGTGTCTCGACTGGCCCCTCGAAATCGAGGAGAGGGAGGCTGGGCTCCTCCTCCAGTGGTTCCCCGGGGTGGGAGGGGTGGGGGGGGTCAGGTTCCGGCGCCCCCTCTGACTCCGACTCCGGACCTGTAGATACAGGTTGGTCAACTGGTTGCTTCCGGGTTGCACAGGTGATGGGTCGTCCCCGCTCTCTTCTTCGGCCGGCTAGTATCTTTTTCTTCAGCTCGTGACCCCATGGGGCCATGAACAGCGGACAATCCCGTCCCACTAGGAGAGATACCGGCAACTCTGGTACTGCACCCACCATCATCTGGCTGCTCCCTTGTGGTGTCATGATGTTGGTCCGTACGGTTGGATACCGCTTTGTGTCACCGTGAACACAGGAAATTGACATCTCCCTACCCCGTTCGGTCTCCTGGTTCAGCAGGCTCGTGGTTACGAGCATAACCATACTTCCGGAGTCTAATAGCTTCCGTGTCGTGTCCGTCAACCTTCACCAGGACCATGGTTGCAGCTGATTTGTGGTGCGCCCAACAGGAGGTGACAGAGTTCACGGCATCACCCATCTCGCCTCCGGGGCTTGCTGATGGCATCAACTCCTCTCGAGCGGGGCAATTCCAGGCAATGTGCCCCCGGGCGCCACACTCAAAACACCTCCTTTGGTCTCCATCTACTTGGGGTCGTCGGTGGCAGGTCGGCCCTACCCCAGCCGTCTCTCCATGGGTTTGCGGTCCTTTGGCCCTGCCGACTGTCTGTTTGGGGTACACAGCGGTGGGGCTGTCCTTCCGTCCCCTCGAACGGGTCGCCGACTCGGCCTGGCTCCCACTCAGCAGGGCCTGAGTGTTCTGATGCGTCTCCACTGCTTCCAGGAGGCGCTCCAAGGTCTGGGGCGCACATAGACTCGCTGCCCTCCACATGTCGTGGCGTAGCACCCATAATAAGCGATCCAGGACCACTTTATCGAGGATGGAGAGGGTGGATACTTTGGTTAGGAGTCATGCCCTGGTGACGAGCAGTAGGTCACTCATCTGGGCTCGGGGGGATGCGTTGGGTACGAACATCCAGTCGTTGAACAGTTGAACCCGATGGGCCAGGCTGTACCCGTAGCGGCTGACTATCTCCCGTATGAGTCCGTCGTAGTTAACCGCCTGTTCGTCGTTCAGGTCCCAATCGGCCTTTTGGGCATTCCCAGAGAGGAACGGGGCCAGCATACTTGCCACGTTGGCCTTGGCCATCCTTCCCGTAGCGCTGTCCGTTCAAACGTACAGAGGTATGTTTTGATGTCATCGTCTTCCGTTAGCTTGATTAAAAACTGGTTGGGATGTGATTCAGGAGACGCTCATCCTTGCAGCTTCCTGATGTCCTCAAAGGGGCAGACGTTCTGTAGTCGCTGTTCCGCCAGCGTTCGTTCCTGAACAGCCTGTTGTGCTTGGTGGGCCCGGACGAACTAAGCTATCAACTCGTCCATGCTGATGCTGTGTAAACGTCAACCCTGATCTGACCACGTTATCAGAATGCCCGCATTCTCCACCACTTGTGGCAGACCAGGAGGTTGGGTCAAAACGTTTACACAGATCAGACACTGACAGAGTAGGATTAACTCAGTTTCAAATGTGTTTATTAAAATAATAGCTCAAAAGAAAATAATAGGTCTCCCCCATGAGACCCTCTCCGGGATACTATCTTCTTGGCTCCGGGTCTTGCTGTATCCTGTGGGGATCAAAAACTGAACTCACTCCTGTTACCCCTGCAACCGTCCCCAAATATACGGGAGTCCTTTCTTCCCCCACTCTCTCACCTGTGTGCTGCCCTTCTGGCAGCTTTATGGGACTTTATGGTACAGCTGGTGAGCAATCATCCCTTGATTACTCACCAACCCCCAATCAGCCCCAATTAGTCCTGGCCGGAGAGTCCGTCGAGACCCGGCACGTCCAGCAGATGGAGCCATCGCCTCATAATGTATACTCCGTCTGTCACCAAGCCTCGACGAGTCTCCCCCTGGTGGTTGAACAGCTGTACGCCACAAGCTATAGTCCACCTGTATAATGTATGTTAGATCCATACCATCACTGTAGAGTTATAGTCCACTTGTATAATGAATATTAGATCCATACATCACTGTAGATTTATAGTCCACCTGTATACTGTATATTAGATCCATACATCACTGTAGATTTATAGTCCACCTGTATACTGTATATTAGATCCATACATCACTGTAGAGTTATAGTCCACCTGTATACTGTATATTAGATCCATACATCACTATAGAGCTATAGTCCACCTGTATATTAGATCCATACATCACAATAGAGTTATAGTCCACCTGTATACTGTATATTAGATCCATACATCACTGTAGAGTTATAGTCCACCTGTATACTGTATTATTAGATCCATACCATCACTGTAGAGTTATAGTCTACCTGTATACTGTATATTAGATCCATACATCACTGTAGAGTTATAGTCCACCTGTATACTGTATATTAGATCCATACCATCACTGTAGAGTTATAGTCCACCTGTATACTGTATATTAGATCCATACCATCACTGTAGAGTTATAGTCCACCTGTATACTGTATATTAGATCCATACCATCACTATAGAGTTATAGTCCACCTGTATGCTGTATATTAGATCCATACCATCACTATAGATTTATAGTCCACCTGTATAATGTATGTTAGATCCATACCATCACTCTAGAGTTATAGTCCACTTGTATAATGAATATTAGATCCATACATCACTGTAGATTTATAGTCCACCTGTATACTGTATATTAGATCCATACATCACTGTAGATTTATAGTCCACCTGTATACTGTATATTAGATCCATACATCACTATAGAGCTATAGTCCACCTGTATATTAGATCCATACATCACTATAGAGCTATAGTCCACCTGTATACTGTATATTAGATCCATACCATCACTGTAGAGTTATAGTCCACCTGTATACTGTATTATTAGATGCATACCATCACTATAGAGTTATAGTCCACCTGTATACTGTATATTAGAACCATACCATCACTGTAGAGTTATAGTCTACCTGTATACTGTATATTAGATCCATACATCACTGTAGAGTTATAGTCCACCTGTATACTGTATATTAGATCCATACCATCACTATAGAGTTATAGTCCACCTGTATACTGTATATTAGATCCATACCATCACTGTAGAGTTATAGTCTACCTGTATACTGTATATTAGATCCATACATCACTGTAGAGTTATAGTCCACCTGTATACTGTATATTAGATCCATACCATCACTGTAGAGTTATAGTTCACCTGTATAATGAATATTAGATCCATACATCACTATAGATTTATAGTCCACCTGTATACTGTATATTAGATCCATACATCACTATAGATTTATAGTCCACCTGTATACTGTATATTAGATCCATACCATCACTATAGAGTTATAGTCCACCTGTATACTGTATATTAGATCCATACCATCACTGTAGAGTTATAGTCCACCTGTATACTGTATATTAGATCCATACCATCACTGTAGAGTTATAGTCCACCTGTATACTGTATATTAGATCCATACATCACTATAGATTTATAGTCCACCTGTATGCTGTATATTAGATCCATACATCACTATAGATTTATAGTCCACCTGTATACTGTATATTAGATCCATACCATCACTATAGAGTTATAGTCCACCTGTATACTGTATATTAGATCCATACCATCACTGTAGAGTTATAGTCTACATGTATACTGTATATTAGATCCATACATCACTATAGAGTTATAGTCCACCTGTATACTGTATATTAGATCCATACATCACTGTAGAGTTATTGTCCACCTGTATGCTGTATATTAGATCCATACCATCACTGTAGAGCTATAGTCCACCTGTATATTAGATCCATACATCACTATAGATTTATAGTCCACCTGTATACTGTATATTAGATCCATACCATCACTATAGAGTTATAGTCCACCTGTATGCTGTATATTAGATCCATACATCACTGTAGAGTTATTGTCCACCTGTATGCTGTATATTAGATCCATACCATCACTGTAGAGTTATAGTCTACCTGTATACTGTATATTAGATCCATACATCACTGTAGAGTTATTGTCCACCTGTATGCTGTATATTAGATCCATACCATCACTGTAGAGTTATAGTCCACCTGTATACTGTATATTAGATCCATACATCACTGTAGAGTTATAGTCCACCTGTATAATGTATATTAGATCCATACCATCACTGTAGATTTATAGTCCACCTGTATGCTGTATATTAGATCCATACCATCACTGTAGAGTTATAGTCCACCTGTATACTGTATATTAGATCCATACATCACTGTAGAGTTATAGTCCACCTGTATAATGTATATTAGATCCATACATCACTGTAGAGTTATAGTCCACCTGTATACTGTATATTAGATCCATACATCACTGTAGAGTTATAGTCCACCTGTATACTGTATATTAGATCCATACATCACTGTAGAGTTATAGTCCACCTGTATGCTGTATATTAGATCCATACCATCACTGTAGAGTTATAGTCCACCTGTATACTGTATATTAGATCCATACCATCACTGTAGAGCTATAGTCCACCTGTATACTGTATATTAGATCCATACATCACTGTAGAGTTATAGTCCACCTGTATACTGTATATTAGATCCATACATCACTATAGAGCTATAGTCCACCTGTATATTAGATCCATACATCACAATAGAGTTATAGTCCACCTGTATACTGTATATTAGATCCATACATCACTGTAGAGTTATAGTCCACCTGTATACTGTATTATTAGATCCATACCATCACTGTAGAGTTATAGTCTACCTGTATACTGTATATTAGATCCATACATCACTGTAGAGTTATAGTCCACCTGTATACTGTATATTAGATCCATACCATCACTGTAGAGTTATAGTCCACCTGTATACTGTATATTAGATCCATACCATCACTGTAGAGTTATAGTCCACCTGTATACTGTATATTAGATCCATACCATCACTATAGAGTTATAGTCCACCTGTATGCTGTATATTAGATCCATACCATCACTATAGATTTATAGTCCACCTGTATAATGTATGTTAGATCCATACCATCACTGTAGAGTTATAGTCCACTTGTATAATGAATATTAGATCCATACATCACTGTAGATTTATAGTCCACCTGTATACTGTATATTAGATCCATACATCACTGTAGATTTATAGTCCACCTGTATACTGTATATTAGATCCATACATCACTATAGAGCTATAGTCCACCTGTATATTAGATCCATACATCACTATAGAGCTATAGTCCACCTGTATACTGTATATTAGATCCAAACCATCACTGTAGAGTTATAGTCCACCTGTATACTGTATTATTAGATGCATACCATCACTATAGAGTTATAGTCCACCTGTATACTGTATATTAGAACCATACCATCACTGTAGAGTTATAGTCTACCTGTATACTGTATATTAGATCCATACATCACTGTAGAGTTATAGTCCACCTGTATACTGTATATTAGATCCATACCATCACTATAGAGTTATAGTCCACCTGTATACTGTATATTAGATCCATACCATCACTGTAGAGTTATAGTCTACCTGTATACTGTATATTAGATCCATACATCACTGTAGAGTTATGGTCCACCTGTATACTGTATATTAGATCCATACCATCACTGTAGAGTTATAGTCCACCTGTATAATGAATATTAGATCCATACATCACTATAGATTTATAGTCCACCTGTATACTGTATATTAGATCCATACATCACTATAGATTTATAGTCCACCTGTATACTGTATATTAGATCCATACCATCACTATAGAGTTATAGTCCACCTGTATACTGTATATTAGATCCATACCATCACTGTAGAGTTATAGTCCACCTGTATACTGTATATTAGATCCATACCATCACTGTAGAGTTATAGTCCACCTGTATACTGTATATTAGATCCATACATCACTATAGATTTATAGTCCACCTGTATGCTGTATATTAGATCCATACATCACTATAGATTTATAGTCCACCTGTATACTGTATATTAGATCCATACCATCACTATGGAGTTATAGTCCACCTGTATACTGTATATTAGATCCATACCATCACTGTAGAGTTATAGTCTACATGTATACTGTATATTAGATCCATACATCACTATAGAGTTATAGTCCACCTGTATACTGTATATTAGATCCATACATCACTGTGGAGTTATTGTCCACCTGTATGCTGTATATTAGATCCATACCATCACTGTAGAGCTATAGTCCACCTGTATATTAGATCCATACATCACTATAGATTTATAGTCCACCTGTATACTGTATATTAGATCCATACCATCACTATAGAGTTATAGTCCACCTGTATGCTGTATATTAGATCCATACATCACTGTAGAGTTATTGTCCACCTGTATGCTGTATATTAGATCCATACCATCACTGTAGAGTTATAGTCCACCTGTATACTGTATATTAGATCCATACATCACTGTAGAGTTATTGTCCACCTGTATGCTGTATATTAGATCCATACCATCACTGTAGAGTTATAGTCCACCTGTATACTGTATATTAGATCCATACATCACTGTAGAGTTATAGTCCACCTGTATAATGTATATTAGATCCATACCATCACTGTAGATTTATAGTCCACCTGTATGCTGTATATTAGATCCATACCATCACTGTAGAGTTATAGTCCACCTGTATACTGTATATTAGATCCATACATCACTGTAGAGTTATAGTCCACCTGTATAATGTATATTAGATCCATACATCACTGTAGAGTTATAGTCCACCTGTATACTGTATATTAGATCCATACATCACTGTAGAGTTATAGTCCACCTGTATACTGTATATTAGATCCATACATCACTGTAGAGTTATAGTCCACCTGTATGCTGTATATTAGATCCATACCATCACTGTAGAGTTATAGTCCACCTGTATACTGTATATTAGATCCATACCATCACTGTAGAGCTATAGTCCACCTGTATACTGTATATTAGATCCATACATCACTGTAGAGTTATAGTCCACCTGTATACTGTATATTAGATCCATACCATCACTATAGAG
Organism: Salvelinus fontinalis; assembly: GCF_029448725.1. Classification (NCBI taxonomy): domain Eukaryota; kingdom Metazoa; phylum Chordata; class Actinopteri; order Salmoniformes; family Salmonidae; genus Salvelinus; species Salvelinus fontinalis. The sequence goes on from NC_074678.1 coordinate 16,612,184, forward strand.
TTATAGTCCACCTGTATACTGTATATTAGATCCATACCATCACTATAGAGTTATAGTCCACCTGTATACTGTATATTAGATCCATACCATCACTATAGAGTTATAGTCTACCTGTATGCTGTATATTAGATCCATACCATCACTTTAGAGTTATAGTCCACCTGTATACTGTATATTAGATCCATACCATCACTATAGAGTTATAGTCTACCTGTATGCTGTATATTAGATCCATACCATCACTGTAGAGTTATTGTCCACCTGTATGCTGTATATTAGATCCATACCATCACTATAGAGTTATAGTCCACCTGTATATTAGATCCATACCATCACTATAGATTTATAGTCCACCTGTATACTGTATATTAGATCCATACCATCACTATAGAGTTATAGTCCACCTGTATACTGTATATTAGATCCATACCATCACTGTAGAGTTATAGTCTACCTGTATACTGTATATTAGATCCATACATCACTGTAGAGTTATAGTCCACCTGTATGCTGTATATTAGATCCATACATCACTATAGAGTTATAGTCCACCTGTATACTGTATATTAGATCCATACCATCACTGTAGAGTTATAGTCCACCTGTATACTGTATATTAGATCCATACATCACTATAGAGTTATAGTCCACCTGTATACTGTATATTAGATCCATACATCACTATAGAGTTATAGTCCACCTGTATACTGTATATTAGATCCATACCATCACTGTAGAGCTATAGTCCACCTGTCACAAGTTGTATGTTGTTAAACGGTTACACACAGTATTTAAATTGACAAGATGAATAGGCTGGGGTAGATGCAGTGTGTGTGTGTGTGTGTGTGTTTGTGTGTTTGTGTGTGTTTGTGTGTTTGTGTGTGTGTGTGTGTGTGTGTCTGTGTGTGTGTGTGTCTGTGTGTGTGTGTGTGTGTGTGTGTGTGTGTGTCTGTGTGTGTGTGTGTGTGTGTGTGTTGCTGAGGGTGGAGAGGTGGTTCGTTCAGTATGCAGGCAGTTAGCTAACTGCCATCCTCAGCAGGATGCTATCGTAACCCTAAGTGAACCATGGTGATCATGAATTTAATTTTCGTCCTCCCTCCTCCCCCCTAACTCCCCATATTCCGCCATGGCTCCAGTTCTTATCAGAGTGAGTCAGAGCTCTCTCTACAGTCGCTGCCTCTCTCTCTTTCTCTCTCTTTCTTTTTCTCTCGCTCTCTCTCCCTCTCCCCATCTCTCCCTCTCTGTTCTCTCTCTCTCTCGAAGAGAAGAGGAGCCTCACAGACGCCACAACACAGCGCTTCCCCTGACTATGTACTGGGAGGAGATAATCACGCCATGCGGCTGTGTGTGTGTGTGACTGTGTGTGTGTGTGTGACTGTATGTGTGTGTGTTGTCTATGTACAGGGAGGAGATAACTATGTAGCTGTCTGTGTTCTGCATAGCAGATAAGATTGACTGAAATGCTGGAATTGTATTTTGTGCTTTCCGCTTAATACAATACAGCACAATCTTAATTCAATCACCATTATCCCTCGATGGAGCATCTAAGTAATGAGTTGGATTAAGGGACTCGGCACACTAGCAAAGCAGACTGTGTGTGTTTGTGTTGTGTAGGCTCATCAAAGAAAAGTGTCTTTAAATGCCTAGAAGGGAGGGAGGGGGGGAATAATCATTAATCATAAAGTTATCAAAACTTGTGATGTTCTCCGTTGTCGTGTGGAGCCTGATTTGTTGGGGGACTAGGCTCTACTTCTCATCTTATTTCTCCATAGGCCTCCATTATTTATTCATTTCACATATACATGTGGAAAATATGCCTGTGGGCTACTGAACATGTGTTTGTACAAAATGTAAGATCACTGATATTATTACTTCTGCACTTCTAACAGCATTACTAGAGATGGTCACAGACACATTTATTAGGTACTCAGGATTCAATTGGGATTTTTAGGTGGTGGGATTGTGGTGTGAACAAAAATCTGTTCCAATTCCCCCAACGAAACTACTTTGAAACAAAAGTATGCACCTCACACACAGGGTTATAGGCTTAAAAAAAAGAAGACACCTGTACCATGTTGAAATGTATTACATTTAAAGTTTGCATCCCAATATAACACTTTATCTACATCACAGAAGACTGAAATACAACTAAAGTGGATTTTCTGCGTACATTTTTGTTGTTGTTGTGTTGATTAATTATGAAATTATGAAAAATATGAATAGCATTCCACCCATGAGGCCACTAGGTCATTTGACTGCGGGAAAGGGCTACATCTCATTGTGACTGCGTGTTTGCAACTGGTGGAAAATGCAGGTATCTTCCCCGCTCAGCTTCTACCCCCAAGCTATAAGACTGCTAAATAGTTAGTTAAATAGTTAACGAATAGCTACCCAGAATGTCTGCATTGACCCTTTTCACACTAATCAGTGGTGTAAAGTACTTAAGTAAAAATACTTTAAAGCACTACTTAAGTAGTTTTTTGAGGGGCATCTGTACTTTACTTTTCTATTTATATTTTTGACAACTTATACTTTTACTTCACTACATTCCTCAAGAAAATAATGTACTTTTTACTCAATGCATTTTCCCTGACACCCAAAAGTACTCGTGACATTTTGAATGCTTAGCAGGACAGGAAAAGGGTCCAATTCACACGCTTATCAAGAGAACATCCCTGGTCATACCTACTGCCTCTGATCTGGCAGACTCACTATCAAGAGAACATCCCTGGTCATACCTACTGCCTCTGATCTGGCAGACTCACTAAACACACATGCTTCGTTTGTAAATGATGTCATTGAGTTGGAGGGTGGGGGGGAAGAAAGAAAAATATAAGGAATTTGATACTTAAGTATATTTAAAAAAAAGACTTTTAGACTTTTACTCAAGTAGTATTTTACTGGGTGACTTTCACTTTTACTTAAGACATTTCCTATTATGTTATCTTAACTTTTACTCAAGTATGACAATTGGGTACTTTTTCCACTACTGGCACTAATTTCTTTTGACTCATCACATACGCTGCTGCTACTGTTTACCATCTATCCCGTTGCCTAGTCACTTTATCCCTACTTATATGTACATACAGTATCTACCTCAATTACCTTGTACCCCGCACATCGACTTGGTGCTGGTAAACAGTGTATATAGTCAAGTTATCATTACTCATTGTGTATTTTTTCCTTGTGTTAATATCTTTCAACAGTTTATACTATTTCTTTTTTTTCTTCTCTCTGCATTGTTGGGAAGGGCCCAAAGTAAGCATTTCACTGTTAGCCTACACCTGTTTTTTACTAAGCATGTGACAAATACAATTATTTTTCTTTCTTTTCTCTCATGAGTGTAGGACCCAGTATCACCACTAGATGACATTGTGTACTCTTCTGACTACTTTCAGATCAGACAGAATGAAATACCTCCTTATATGGAACTTGTCCAAGAGGACGCAGCTTTAGGAAGATCTGACAGAGGGAATAGATGTGTATGTGGGCGTGGGTTGACATGAGGTACGTAGTGCATACATTGCATCAGTACACATATGTAATGTAGTTCCATACAGCATGTGGCACATCAGGGTCCTTATTAGGATTATTGTCTTCTTGAGACATATTGTGCCACCATTTTATTCCTAACTTCCTTAGTGTATAACCCCCCACGTGTTTGACTCATTTGAGGCCATAGATGCAGCCATATGGCATAAAGGAACTATACCTTTGCAGTACCAGACACTTTTCATATCTCTGACTGTGTCACTGATAGCTTTGTAGACTAGTACCTTGCAGTGCGCTCTGCACAGCATCTCTGACTCTGTGTCACTGATAGCTTTGTAGACTGGTACCTTGCAGTGCGCTCTGCACAGCATCTCTGACTCTGTGTCACTGATAGCTTTGTAGACTGGTACCTTGCAGTGCGCTCTGCACAGCATCTCTGACTCTGTGTCACTGATAGCTTTGTAGACTAGTACCTTGCAGTGCGCTCTGCACAGCATCTCTGACTCTGTGTCACTGATAGCTTTGTAGACTAGTACCTTGCAGTGCGCTCTGCACAGCATCTCTGACTCTGTGTCACTGATAGCTTTGTAGACTGGTACCTTGCAGTGCGCTCTGCACCACATCTCTGACTCTGTGTCACTGATAGCTTTGTAGACTAGTACCTTGCAGTGCGCTCTGCACAGCATCTCTGACTCTGTGTCACTGATAGCTTTGTAGACTAGTACCTTGCAGTGCGCTCTGCACAGCATCTCTGACTCTGTGTCACTGATAGCTTTGTAGACTAGTACCTTGCAGTGCGCTCTGCACAGCATCTCTGACTCTGTGTCACTGATAGCTTTGTAGACTGGTACCTTGCAGTGCGCTCTGCACAGCATCTCTGACTCTGTGTCACTGATAGCTTTGTAGACTGGTACCTTGCAGTGCGCTCTGCACCACATCTCTGACTCTGTGTCACTGATAGCTTTGTAGACTGGTACCTTGCAGTGCGCTCTGCACAGCATCTCTGACTCTGTGTCACTGATAGCTTTGTAGACTAGTACCTTGCAGTGCGCTCTGCACAGCATCTCTGACTCTGTGTCACTGATAGCTTTGTAGACTGGTACCTTGCAGTGCGCTCTGCACCACATCTCTGACTCTGTGTCACTGATAGCTTTGTAGACTGGTACCTTGCAGTGCGCTCTGCACAGCATCTCTGACTCTGTGTCACTGATAGCTTTGTAGACTGGTACCTTGCAGTGCGCTCTGCACAGCATCTCTGACTCTGTGTCACTGATAGCTTTGTAGACTAGTACCTTGCAGTGCGCTCTGCACAGCATCTCTGACTCTGTGTCACTGATAGCTTTGTAGACTAGTACCTTGCAGTGCGCTCTGCACAGCATCTCTGACTCTGTGTCACTGATAGCTTTGTAGACTGGTACCTTGCAGTGCGCTCTGCACAGCATCTCTGACTCTGTGTCACTGATAGCTTTGTAGACTAGTACCTTGCAGTGCGCTCTGCACAGCATCTCTGACTCTGTGTCACTGATAGCTTTGTAGACTAGTACCTTGCAGTGCGCTCTGCACAGCATCTCTGACTCTGTGTCACTGATAGCTTTGTAGACTAGTACCTTGCAGTGCGCTCTGCACAGCATCTCTGACTCTGTGTCACTGATAGCTTTGTAGACTAGTACCTTGCAGTGCGCTCTGCACAGCATTTCTGACTCTGTGTCACTGTTGATCAAGAGTGAGAGAGTGCATGAATGCGAGAGAGAAAAAGGGAGAGCAAGAGTGAGAGAAAGAGAGCGACCTCCACAATAGACTCAACAGTGAAACATTTCACTCTTTTACTTTTCTGTACCTCTCAGTCTGCCCTGCTGTTCTTTCTGACAGTGTTCAATTGGAACAAGCAACACACATGAACCATCTCTCTATGACTGAGATGAGCTCTATCGGACCAACTTCTCTGAAGCCTCTCACTGTGTTGATCCTCCATCAGTCAATAGGAAAGTTTACTGTATGTGTTCCAGGCCTGGTTGTCAGAGGAGAGTTGTGAGGCAAAGTGGGTTTCTCACTAAAGTCAACAACTGGTGGGACTACTCCAGGGTACATCAGCTACCATTTGGACCAGTTGTCAAGGGTCCCCTTTCAAAATGGAGACAGGCTTTCCTATCAAAGTAAAGGGCATTTGTCTTTTCAAAACCTGGAATAGGCGGTTTGGTTTCACATGAGTTGCAGGGACGGGAGAATAAAGACATATACAGGTTTTAGAATCATTATGAAAGTATTAGAACGTGTTTGGCAGTGTGTGACATTTTCATTCTCAGGAGACTTTGTCGTTAAATGCAAGGTGTATTTTCTCTCTATGTGTGTTTGTTTACATTAAAATGCATTAGAAAACCCTGTCCTCAAAGACACTGTATAACGCAAATACAGCCTACTTTGTAGGGTTTCTGATCTATTTCCTTACTAACACAAAAAGAAAAAGGATAATCAAAGGTATCTTACTGTAAGCATCATATAAACATACTGTATATATACACTGCTCAAAAAAATAAAGGGAACACTTAAACAACACAATGTAACTCCAAGTCAATCACACTTCTGTGAAATCAAACTGTCCACTTAGGAAGCAACACTGATTGACAATACATTTCACATGCTGTTGTGCAAATGGAATAGACAAAAGGTGGAAATTATAGGCAATTAGCAAGACACCCCCAAAACAGGAGTGATTCTGCAGGTGGTGACCACAGACCACTTCTCAGTTCCTATGCTTCCTGGCTGATGTTTTGGACACTTTTGAATGCTGGTGGTGCTCTCACTCTAGTGGTAGCATGAGACGGAGTCTACAACCCACACAAGTGGCTCACGTAGTGCAGTTCATCCAGGATGGCACATCAATGCGAACTGTGGCAAAAAGGTTTGCTGTGTCTGTCAGCGTAGTGTCCAGAGCATGGAGGCGCTACCAGGAGACAGGCCAGTACATCAGGAGACGTGGAGGAGGCCGTAGGAGGGCAACAACCCAGCAGCAGGACCGGTACCTCCGCCTTAGTGCAAGGAGGTGCACTGCCAGAGCCCTGCAAAATGACCTCCAGCAGGCCACAAAAAGACATCACCGGCTACAACATTGCCTATGGGCACAAACCCACCGTCGCTGGACCAGACAGGACTGGCAAAAAGTGCTCTTCACTGACGAGTCACGGTTTTGTCTCACCAGGGGTGATTGTCGGATTCGCATTTATCGTCGAAAGAATGAGTGTTACACCAAGGCCTGTACTCTGGAGCGGGATCGATTTGGCGGTGGAGGGTCCGTCATGGTCTGGGGCGGTGTGTCACATCATCAGACTGAGCTTGTTGTCATTACAGGCAATCTCAATGTTGTGCGTTACAGGGAAGACATCCTCCTCCCTCGTGTGGTAGCCTTCCTGCAGGCTCATCCTGACATGACCCTCCAGCATGACAATGCCACCAGCCATACTGCTCGTTCTGTACGTGATTTCCTGCAAGACAGGAATGTCAGTGTTCTGCCACGACCAGCGAAGAGCCTGGATCTCATTGAGCACGTCTGGGACCTGTAGGATCGGAGGGTGAGGGCTAGATCCATTCCCCCCAGAAATGTCCGGGAACTTGCAGGTGCCTTGGTGGAAGAGTGGGGTAACATCTCACAACAAGAACTGGAAAATCTAGTGCAGTCCATGAGGAGGAGATGCACTGCAGTGCTTAATGCACCAGATACTGACTGTTGAACCCCCCTTTGTTCAGACACACATTATTCAATTTCTGTTAGTCACATGTCTGAGGAACTTCAGTTTATGTCTCAGTTGTTGAATCTTGTTATGTTCATACACATTTTTACACATGTTAAGTTTGATGAAAATAAACGCAGTTGACAGAGAGAACATTTTTTTGTTGCTGAGTTTATGTATATATACACAGTTGAAGTCGGAAGTTTACATACACCTTAGCCAAAAATATTCCCTGTCTTAGGTCAATTAGGAACACCACTTTATTTTAAGATTGTGAAATGTTAGAATAATAGAAGAGAGAATGATTTATTTCAGCTTTTCTTTCTATCATCACATTCCCAGTGGGTCAGAAGTTTACATACACTCAATTAGTATTTGGTAGCATTGCCTTTAAATTATTTAACTTGGGTCAAACGTTTATGATAGCCTTCCACAAGCTTCCCACAATAAGTTGGGTGAATTTTGGCCCGTTCCTCCTGACAGATCTGGTGTAACTGAGTCAGGTTTGAATGCCTCCTTGCTCGCATACACCTTTTTCAGTTCTGCCCACAAATGTTCTATAGGATTGAGGTCAGGGCTTTGTGATGGCCACTCCAATACCTTGACTTTGTTGTCCTTAAGACATTTTGCCACAACTTTGGAAATATGCTTGGGATCATTGTTCATTTAGAAGACCCATTTGCGACCAAGCTTTAACTTCCTGACTGATGTCTTGAGATGTTTCTTCAATATGTTGTTACATTACAACCTAAAATGTTATAAATAGTTTTTTCCCCTCATCAATCTTGTCACGACTTCAACCGAGGCAGGCTCTCCTTCCCGTTTGGGTGGCGCTCGGCGGTCGTCGTCACCGGCCTACTAGCTGCTACTGACTCTTTTTCCTCCCCCTCCTTATGTGTTTATTTGTATCACCTGTGTTCAGTTAATTGTTAATTAGTGTGGCTTTATTAGTCAGCCAGCCCGTACGCTTCTTTGTGCGGGATTGTTTCATTGTGGCTTTTGGATTTCGGGAGTGGATGTTATTATTGTGGACTGGGGTTGTTTATCGTGTCGTTGGACCGTTGTGTGTGACACCCAGTACGTCCGTGTTGGACATTGTGTTTGCAAGTTGAGTATTAAAAGACTCAACATATTGAAGCTCTGCTGTTCCTGCGTCTGACTTCGCACCTCCCGACACTCAGAGCGTTACAAATCTACACAAAATACCCCATAATGACAAAGCAAAAACTGTTTTTTCCCCACATTTTTGCAAATTTATTACAAAACCCCTCCCCTGAAATATCAGACTTACATAAGTATTCAGACCCTTTACTCAGTACTTTGGTGAAGCACCTTTGGCAGTGGTTACAGCATCGAGTCTTCTTGGGTATGACGCTACAAGCTTGGCACACCTGCATTTGCGGAGTTTCTCCCATTTTTCTTTGCAGATCCTCTCAAGTTTTGTCAGGTAGATGTTCGGTCGGATTCAAGTCTGGGCTCTTGCTGGGCCACTCAAGGACATTCAGAGACTTGTCCCAAAGCCACTCCTGTGTTGTCTTGGCTGTGTGCTTAGGGTTGTTGTCCTGTTAGAAGGTGAACCTTTGCCACAGTCTGAGGTCCTGAGCACTCTGGAGTAGGTTTTCATCAAGAATCTCTGTGTACTTTGTTCTGTTCCTCTTTGCCTCGATCCTGACTAGTCTCCCAGTCCCTTCCGCTGAAAAACATCCCCACAGCATGATGCTGCCACCACCATGCTTCACCGAAGGGATGGTGACAGGTTTCCTCCAGATGTGATGCTTGGCATAGAGGGCAAAGAGTTCAATCTTGGTTTCATCAGACCAGAGAATATTGTTTCTCATGGTCTGAGAGTCTTGAGGTGCCTTTTGGCAAACTCCTAGCAGGCTATCATGTGCCTTTTACTGAAGAGTGGCTTCCGTCTCGCCAATCTACCATAAAGGCTTAATTTGGTGGAGTGCTGCAGAGATGGTTGTCCTTCTGGAAGTTTTTCCCATCTCCACAGAGGAACTCTAGAGCTCTGTCAGAGTGACCTCCCTGACCAAGGCCCTCCTCCCCCGCTTTTTTGCTCAGTTTGGCAGGGCTGCTAGCTCTAGGAAAAGTCTTGGTGGTTCCAAACTTCTTCCATTTAAGAATGATAGAGGCCACTGTGTTCTTGGGTACATTCAGTGATGCAGACATTTTTGGTACCCTTCCCCAGATCTATGCCTCGACGCAATCCTGTCTTGGAGCTCTACGGACAATTCCTTCAACCTCATGGCTTGTGTTTTGCTCTGACATGCACTGTCAACTGTGGGACCTTATATAGACAGGTGTGTACCTTTCCAAATAATGTCCAATCAACTGAATTTACCACAGATGAACTCAAGTTGTAGAAACATCTCAAGGATGATCAATGGAAACAGGATGCGCCTGAGCTCATTTTCGAGTCTCATAGCAAAGGGTCTGAATACTTATGTAAATAAGGTATTTCTGTTTTTTATTCTTAATACATTTGCCAACATTTCTAAAAAACGGTTTTCACTTTCTCATTATGGGTTAGTGTGTGTAGATTGCTGAGTTTTTTTTAATTTTTATTAAATCCATTTTAGAATAAGGCTGTATTGTAACAAAATCTGGAAAAAGTCAACGTGACTGAATACTTTCCGAGAAGCACTGTATATCTCTCTCTCACCCAGGTCTGTACAGTTCCTGAGCGGTGACTCTAGGACAAACATAAGGATAATCAACTTTATTTTAGTGACTAAGGCCATATTCTATACAGATATCTTTCTCGCCCATGTTTGCAGAGTTCCTGAGCCGAGCCCTGTACTGTGAAAGACTCTGCATGCCTGTCTTTGTGGCTGCCTCCTTCTCTTGCATAACAATGGTGTCTCAGATGGAATGGGTTGTAAACAAGTGAACTTAATGAAATCGGTTATAGCAAGAGCTGCACTCGCCGCTGGGGACGCGTAGTGCCTAACATTGCAATTCATTCTGCAAATGAGTTATGAGTGAGTTATGCAAGGCAATATTCCCCATTACAGCAGAGATGATTGCATTATGACTGGGGGATAATAGAAATATGTTGCTCCCGTAACAGACCCCCTGGTACAGGCCTCTGTGAGGCTTTGCATGCTCCACCAGAGCTTACACTATTATACAGGGAGTCATCAAAAAAAATAGATTCCCAATTTTACAGGGAATCATATGGAAATCAACTCACTGATTCCCCTTTAATACAGGGAAGCATTTGATGATCAACTCATTGATTCCCCATTATACAGGGAGTTCTCTGGAAATCAACTCACAGAATCAACTCATACTCATGAACTGACTTACGATTTATGAGTCATGATCCTGGGCAAACTGAAATCCATCCGATTGAAACTTGTCTTTTAAATTTATTATTTTATTTAACTAGGAAAGTCAGTTAAGAACAAATTCTTATTTACAATGACGGCCTACACCGGCCAAACCCGGACAACGCTGGGCCAATTGTGCGCCGCCCTATGGGACTCCAAAACATGGCTGGTTGTGATACAGCCTTGATTCAAACCAGGGTGTCTGTAGTGATGCAGTGCCTTAGATCGCTGCGCCACTCGGGAGCCCGTTTGTCTGAGCAAACTTACTCACAATCTGTTTCCAGGAAAATAGCTTCAACTCAACTAAAGGCCAAACGGAGCCAATATTAGTCATATCAGCTCAAAATGTTTGCTTTAAGTCTGTCTGCTAAACAGATGCAACATATCGGTTTTCTTCGAATAAGTAGACAAACAGAGATGCAACATAAGGTCAGAATCAGAGAGGACCACTAACTCCATCAGTGTTGTTTGTCATTAGAGAAAGTTAGAGTACTGAGACCATCTATTGGAGACATTCCCAGATATACTGTGGGTTTAGGAATGTTGATCAATTCTTTAGGCAAGTCTTATAGTGTAGCCTATGTTTAGACCAGTTGATGCTTGTTGGTGAAATGTTTGTTAACAGCTGGTTTGTGTCTGTTGAGAGTTGAGTTTCTCAGTTGTTGAGAGAGACAATGCTGGATGGGAGCCGAGTTGTTTTCGTCAGCTGAGATTTGAGAAGACTGTGATGTATGTTAACAGTTGGTTGTGTCAGTTGAGAGTTGAGTTTCTTTTCAGTCGATATAGAGTTGAGAAGACAATGCTGGATGGGAGCTGAGTTGATTTGGTCAGTTGTGAGTTGAGGAGATGAGAGGTTTAACGAGTTCATCCTCAGAGCTCTGAGGGCATCAGTTCCACCCACACACCACCAGTGTTATAGAACACTCCACGCCAGTTGATTTGCATGCCAGGTCACAGGGTCAAGCTGCCCACAGCTAAGTTATCACAGAGATCCAGGGCCCTGTCTTCTCCCAGGAAAAATACCTGTGGAAACCATGTTAACAATCGCCGAGGGGATGAGTCACTGCTTCGCGACAGAGGTGACAGGGACATGTGGTGCAAAAACCTATTTCTCCAATGGAAGACAGAATAAAGATTTGTAATATTACAGAGAGAGAGAGAGAGAGAGAAAATGAGCGAGGGAGAAAGTGAGCAACAGAGAGAGCAATAACGTGAGCAAGAGAGAGAGAACGTGAACAAGAGAAAGAGAGAAAGTATGGAATAGAGAGAGAGAAAGACAGAGAGATGATACAACCTTGTCAGTATTCGAAAAATATTACAGATAAAGGAGTGAAATGGAAATTAAATGAAACTGTAGAAAGTACTGCACTGCGGAACTGAAAGTAGCCTACTGTAAGGTACTCAAAGCTCTAAGCCAAGAAGCCAAAGTACAAACCAACTGTATCTAAAGAGGGTGAGAGGTGGTCTGGATTGGTCCAGTCAAACTCTGCTCCAGGGGTTCTGACCTATAGGAGGAGAGGGTGGGAAGAGAAGAGCTCTGGATTGGTCCAGTCATACTGCCACCGCATTTCTGACCTATAGGAGCAGAGGGTGAGAAGAGGTCTGGATTTGTCCAGTCAAACCTTGTTCTTCGGGGTTCTAACCCATCCGATCAGAGCTGAGAGCTGACAGAGAGAGGCTCTGTAGCACTATGGTCTTTGGCCAGACCTCTGTCTGCTTTAACAAGTCAGGCTCTCTGAGTGTCAGTCAACTCAATCAGCCATAGAGCCGGACTGTCCTCCTTTAGTTTAACATGTTTCATCTGTCAATCACATACAAACACAGAAAGAACGGAGGCTGGTCATAGTATTTTTTCTGTTCTGTTTCATCTGAGAATCAAACAGTGGGACACATTGTGGCACTGACACCCAGACTCATTTCTTTCTTTATGGCTCAGTCTTTTGTTGTTCTTCTCCACCCCTTTATTCTTTCATCACACTCTCTTTCTATATTTTGGCACCCAAAGAAGGACTACGATGTGAGCCTGAAGCACTGACCAGACGCAAAGAAAGAGAGTCTTTGAATGGACTGTGTGTGTGTATTTAGTATTTTATTAGGATCCCCATTAGCCAGTGCTAAAGCAGCAGCTACTCTTCCTTGGGTCCACACAAAACATGAAACATAACATTAATACACAAGTACATCACGAGGACAGAACTACATACATTTATAATAAGAATACACACTTTCAAACATTTATTCTTTCATAATCATGTGATTCATATATGCTACTGAGTGCAACACACACAAACAAAAATGGAAATGCAGTAACAAGGTGTTTTACAAATAGGCTGACATTATTAGCTAAATTCCCCTGACGTGAACATGGCAACCTTGTTTCACTAAATTCCCCGCGGAGGTGAATAAAGCTACCTTGTTTCTGTAGTTACTGCCTGTAATGGGTATCCTGGGGTAAAGTATAGACTTTTTCCAAATGGGTTTCCTGCTGTAACCTGTGATCCCGTTTTGTTACAGTTATGTACCAGTGGTATGGGTTTCCTTTGGTAAAATGCAACCTGAACATACATAAATAACCAGGACAGTGTTCAGTTCATATAACACGTGTGTGTGTGAGCTTACTAGATATTTCCTTTTGCAATATTGGTCTGTCTCTCGCTGCGTAGCTGTGTTTCTGTCCCCTTTCTCTTCCCCCCACCTGCTTTTCTACTTTAGTCTTAACATTTTCTCTCTCTCTCTAGTCTGCCAACATCCTTCTCTTCTCAGTTCAGGAAACAGCAACACTTGATTCAAGTTTCTCTGTTTCCAAAGAGGAAGTTCAATGGCTCCAGTGTCCTTAAAACCTTGTCTGACAAAACACATCAAACTGAAACGCAGTGCTGCATAAAGCTCTGTGTCTACAGAAAAGCACACACACATAGAAAACTTTAAATAAAAGCAATACTTTCAGTATAAACAAAAATAACAGCAAAGGAGGAACTAGTGTTATAGATCACAAAGAAGCTCTGGTGTCAACTTCAAGATTAGGAAGACGCAAAGCATTCAAATCTCTTCCACTGCATGACAGTAAAGAACCTGCTGAGTTACCTTGGCAGTGTCCCAAATGGCACCCTATTACCCATATGGTGCACTACTTTTGACCAGAACCCTCTGGTCAAAAGTAATGCACTATGTAGGGAATATGGTGCCATTTGGGATGTAGACACATAGTTATCTGAGTTCCTACTGTCTCCCTGTCCCCCTGGTCCAACACCCCATAGGTATATGCAATGGGGCTATTGGCCCTGGTCAAAAGTAGTGCAATATATAGGGAATTGGGTGCCATTTGGGGTGTAATCCATGGATCTCTGTTCTTGGGACCCTAAACCTGATTACTTCAGTCAATATGCCAGCGTTCAACTCTGTAACCACAAAAACAGTATTCGAATTAAAGGGAAATATTCTGTTACATTAGTCATCATGATGAAGGGCCCACCAAATACGTCATAAATAAATAATGCAGATTAATATTCCGGTAAGCATTCCACCGGGGAAAAGCGACACACATTAAGACAAATGTGACAGCCATCGATTGTTGCAGGATTTATGTGAATATGAGTCATGGCCCTGTAATGTAGAGAGCAGGCCATAGACGGTAGGGAAGCCTACACTACGGAACAGTACAACTCTATTGGACCTTGGAGGAACAGGTAGGTTTTTAATAATGGCAAAACAGTTACATCAACTCCCCAATACCAAAACAGTCAAAGTTTACACAACAATACCAAAAGAGCTACACCAAGACATATATACACCAAACATTTCTGTAAAGACATTCCTACCCATAAGATACCATAAGGGCTTGTAAGTAAGTATTTCACGGTAAAGTCTACACCTGTCGTATTCAGCGCATGTGACAAATAAAAATGTATCTGATACCTGTAACATACTTAACCTAGGTCTACATCAAGACCTTCCTGCGTACCGAACACCCCAACAGGGTCTCAGGGCAATTCGTAGGATTTGATACGCACATTTGTTCTCTCCATTTGGGATGATATATTACGTTAGATTACATTAATGAAATAGGACTCGTACAATATCATACGAATCAGAGGACATACAGTGCATTCGAAAAGAATTCAGAACCCTTCACTTTTCCCATATTTTGTTACGTTACAGCCTTGTTCTAAAATTGATTAAATTTTATTTTTAAGAAATTTGCTAAAATGTCTGTAAACCTCTTTTTGCTTTGTCATTATTTGGTATTGTGTGTAGATTGAAGAGGAAAAAACCCAATTTAATGCATTTTAGAATAAGGCTGTAAAGTAACAAAATTTGGAAAAAGGCATGCATGCACTGTACATATCTGAATGCACTGTACATATGGATTTACAGTATTCATTTATATTTGGTTAATGTACAGGGTCCACTTTGACCTAAGAGAACAATCCAGACTTACAATTTTCAAAAGGTAAGATCATCATGAATACTATTAAATGGACAGAGTGGACCTGATCCTAAATCTGATGGTGAATTATCTCTCTCCCTCATCCTTCCTATAACTTCAGATTGACCCCCTGATCTATGATTAGTAGATGAGGGTGAGTGGACATACAGATCTGGAATTAGCCTATCAACAGAAGCTCTTCTCAACTATTGGCAAGGATTTATCTCGCATTCAATCACCATTAAAGATGCTTTATTCTGCATTTAACACTTCTATTGCAGGAGAGGTGAGTACCTATCAGTTCCCCCTACTGTCCTTCACCCTTCACTCTGTACTCAACCTTCACTCAACCTTCACTCTGTACAGTCTGCTGACCATAGCTGAGGCCAGGAAATGTCTGCCAGTCGAAGTAGGAGCCAAGTTCATTGCCATGCATTGCTCTACTGACCGAGGTAGACTATGCTTTGAGTAGCAACTGACTGACAGTCAGGCAGGCCGGCAGAGAGAGACACACACACACACCTACACACATTTCACTTATATATACCTTATATTGACAGCACTCTACTCACATATACACCCCTCTCGTTTTCCCACCCCTCATTTCCACCCAGGTGCCAGGTAATCTTACATCAACTTCATAGTAGCCTCAACTGGAACCCATTGCATAACCTCTTGGTCAGCTGGGCCCTACCACATAACTTCTAGCCAGGTGAATCAAGAGCTTCACCAGAGACGGCAGAGGAAGTGAAACATTCCTCTCCATAATTTTTTTTCTTTAATTTAAAGTCAATGGACTAAGAAGACCAGACCCAGCTGCTATCACATTGGTGTCTATGGGAGAGCCACCCCCTGAAGTATACAATGGTAAATGGCATGAATGGACTATCTTCATTTATCCACCATCTTTGGCTTCACCCTGGCCCAGCCGGGGACTCCAAAACTCCACCCTCACTGCGTCTTGGGTTCCCGAGTGGCGCAGAGTTCTAAGGCACTGCATCTCATTGCTAGAGGTGTCACTACAGACCCTGGTTGTATCACAACCGGCCATGATTGGGAGTCGCATAGGGTGGTGCACAATTGGCCCAGTGTCATCTGGGTTAGTGTTTGGCTGGGGTAGGCCCTCATTGTAAATAAGAATTTGTTCTTAACTGACTTGCCTACTTAAATAAAGGTAAAAAAAAAGATCCCCAAATATGCAGGAAGCCCACCTGCTTGCTCTGCCCCTCCAGTACTGGTTACATCATATTTGCTTGAACAATAAAATTGTTGCTTGAGTCAATACTTTTAAAGATACAGTTGAAGTCGGAGGTTTACATACACCTTAGCCAAATACATTTAAACTCTGTTTTTCACAATTCCTGACATTTAAAATTAATAAAAATTCCCTGTCTTAGGTCAGTCAGGATCAGTACTTTATTTTAAGAATGTGAGATGTCAGAATAATAGTAGAGAGAATGATTTATTTCAGCTTTTATTTCTTTCATCACATTCCCAGTGGGTCAGACATTTACATACACTCAATTAGTATTTGGTAGCATTGCCTTTAAATTGTTTAACCTGAGTCAAACGTTTCGGGTAGCCTTACACAAGAGACTTCCGCCCAAACGCGCTGTGCACAATATTCTGGGGACGAGGTTACTAGCTAGCTAACTTCTTGCAAGGGAACGCAAAACATTTTGCAAGAGAACGCTTTTGCGATGGAACCCAACTTTTTTTTGCCAAGGATTGAGAAATAATTATCTTCTTTATTTTCACATGTCCCTTCAGGGATTCTGTATTAGATTATAGGAGTAACTCTGGTAGGCCTAAAACATTCTTGCTCACCTCAAGTTCAACTGTCGGAGTCAGTTGGAGTGAAAACCAAACACTGCATTCCACATTAAGAACCTCATAACAAAGGTCAAGCATGTTGGTGGTAGTGTGATGGTTTGGGGATGCTTTCCTGCCTCATGACCTGGATGACTTGCCTTAATAGAAGGAAGCATGAATTCTGCTCTGTATCAGAGAATTCTACAGGAGAATGTCAGGGCATCCATCTGTGAGCTGAAGCGCAGCTGGGTCATGGAACAAGACAATGACCCAAAAACACACAATCAAGTCTACATGAAAATGGCTAAAAAGCTAAACAATTGAAGTTTTGAAATGGCCTAGTCAAAGTCCAGACCTAATCACAATAGCCCTTATGCACATTCCATGATCGAATGTTCTAAACACACTTCCTACCGGCGTGGCAATTTCCGGAGGCGCACACTATAAAACGTGAGTCAGTCTAGTTGTTATCGACGATATAATGTTACTACCACTATGTCGCAGTTTTTTTACTAGGTGTCTTCAGGACTTGCCTCAAATTAATATTAATGATGTACATCGAATTGTTAAATCATCCTCCGAGACTCCAGCTAGCAAGAACAAAAAGGGGTTCAATATGTATATAGGAAGCTACATAGACAACTATGAAGGTGAGTACCAAGTCAGTGACAGATATAACGTTAGCTAGCTACAATCATATCAGCTAGCTAATTTAACTATTAACTGTAGCTAGCTAGTTACTTCGTAAAAGGATGAAACGTTGACAGAATCTACCTGAGAAAGTGTGTATTTTTGTTAGCTTGGTTAAGTTATGCTTGCTAGCTAAAAATAATTGTTATTCATGTCTTCTACACAGTATCTAACAAAGATACATTGACAGGGGAGATCACCCTGAGGGCTGTCTGTCACAGGTCCACGAGGAAGAGTGACAGCATGAGAGTAGGGAAAGGTTATAGATAGCTACTAGGGACCTTGTTACACATCTCCTGTGGGACACTGTCATCATGGTCAAAATGTGTTGGAGACAGTGACTACGTTTAATCTTAACAATAGATAGATGTTAATGATGGGTCCCAATCCCAATTTAGAATTGCCCACTTAATAGGTTATTTGGTAAAGATCTGTTGATGCAGTGTTTGGTAATTGTGTTACTGAGACACAATGTATTCCTGTATAGTTAAATGAGCCCCTAGTTAAGAAGACTAGACACTACTATGTTTATTGTTATTTATGGGCCGCATCATTCTTGTTTCTCACTTCAGTCTTTCATCACACTTATCTTCACAGATGGTGTTAAAGCACTCCGTACCAGTGATAGTGGTCCAAAGCCACTGCTCCTGTGTTGCAGGAAGTGCTATGTGCAATCATCTGGTGGCCCTTCTTTATCAGGCAACGCACTACTCTCAACTAAACATTCCTGCTGCACCACCAGTTCACAGCTGCACAGACACAGAACAGCGTTGGCACAAGCCAAGAACACTTGTGAGTCCATCAATAACCATAAAAAAATGCACCTGAAAAGTATACAGCCTATGTAACATTAAATCCTTGTTAATTAGGGTGTGAAGCCAGGTCCGGTTGATGGAATAGAGTTCCATAAACCTACTAACTCGTGTGCTGATGGAATAAGGTAAGTTGCACGTTCCTAGAATGGAAACATTTTAGAAAACATTTTCTTGTGTTTTTTTTTTGTTGGTGTCCAGATGATAAGCCTAAACAGTGGCATCTTTACGATGTAATGACACATGTTTGGGACAAAGACTGGGGGGAAATATATCATCTGTATATTTTAATCCATTTTATTTGAACTTTCGGGCTTGTGCTGTTTCTGGAAAAGTTACATGAGTCTTTGTCATAGTAATCTCTCCAACCCGATGTTAAGGTTTTAAAATGTTTTGCAGAAGTTCTCTCTACAAAGCACTCAATGGATACATGCCTGACATGGACCTTCTCCGCGTCTCAGAAACATATGCCAACTTTTCTCCACTAAGTGCCCCTCTTGTGACAACAATGGATATGTCAGCTGATGTGCCCCTGGTTGAGTCCGCCTTTGGGCCAGTGCAAGCTGGCAGTGTGCTGTCCTATCAACTTCCACAGCCAAAGACCCGTGAAATTGTGAAGATTGCCGATGCCCCTTCTCCACCAATACTTCCATTAGATGGCTACAGGCTTCAGTCTTCCCAGTGTGCTTACGTCCTTAGCCATCAGGAGAAGTTCCATGTCAAGGCATTAGAGACAACCTACGAGATGTCACTCAAAGTCGAGGTTGCTACAAGGGAGCAGAGCAGCAGCCTGGAATGGCATCAGCTCAGGAAAATGAGAATAACATACTCTCGTTTCCGAGAGGTTTGCCATGTCCGGGGAGAGACCTCAGCTGACCGCCTAGCTGAGCGGATGTTCAAGGGATCTGGTATGCAGACCATGGAGATGAAGAGGGGGCTAGCCATGGAGCCAGTGGCTGTACAGGAGTACTGCACACTGAAGAATGTTAACTTCTTTCCGTGTGGCTTCGTAGTGCACCCAGATGCTCCGTGGTTAGGATCCTCTCCAGATGGCATCATATTTGATCCCAGTGTGAGACCACACTTTGTACTATTAGAGGTCAAGTGCTGAAATGTACCAAGTTATGTTGACTGCCCTTACCTGAAGATACAGAATGGAGAGCTGAAGTTAAAGAGATCTCATGCTTACTACTGGCAGGTGCAAGGTCAAATCCTTCTCACAGGTTGTAGCTGGTGTGACTTTGTCATCTGTGCACAGGAGGAGATCCTAGTTGAAAGGATATATAAAGATCTACAGGTTGTAGCTGGTGTGACTTTGTCATCTGTGCACAGGAGGAGATCCTAGTTGAAAGGATATATAAAGATCTACAGGTTGTAGCTGGTGTGACTTTGTCATCTGTGCACAGGAGGAGATCCTAGTTGAAAGGATATATAAAGATCTACAGGTTGTAGCTGGTGTGACTTTGTCATCTGTGCACAGGAGGAGATCCTAGTTGAAAGGATATATAAAGATCTACAGGTTGTAGCTGGTGTGACTTTGTCATCTGTGCACAGGAGGACATCCTAGTTGAAAGGATCCTAGTATAAAGATCTACAGGTTTCAAAAACTATAAGAGAGAAGGTTGACCACTTGTATTTTTACCACTACTTGCAGAAGTGTCTCTCGCACCTGAATGGATCCCCTACATGGGTGCCAAGTTTAGTGATTTCATGAAAAATAAGTATTGATGTTCTTGTGAAGAAAACTACAGTAGAATAGATTTGTTTAAAAAAATGTATTTCAGCAAATGTTCAACAGTTCAGTTAACCAATTATACATCTCTAACATTGTATTCATTCTTGCGTTCTGGCTATTCTGTGTTAACTTGATTTCTTTCCCCCACTCCTGTTACTCATTGCCTAATTAAAGCCAATACAAGCTCCACACAAACTGATATTCACTACAACACAAATGATTGATACATGTCGTAAATAAACAAATTATTATTTTTCTGCTAGCAAATAAACACATGTACGTTTAGACTGGCTTGGCCCATGCTCTGAACAAAGGTCCGTTTTGATAGTTGACCAACAGGCACGCCACTGCAAATAATTGGTTGATGCTGCCTGAGATGGTCAGGGGGATGACTGTGTCAAACAGCTTGTGCTCCTTTACTCTGTGGATCATTCTTTCAACATGCACTCTCAGCCTGGCAATGGATTGGGTCTCCCTAACCTCATGCGTTGGCATCTGTGTGCGTCTTGACAGAAAGGCTGGCCGGTAGACCTTGTACAGAACAATGTCATCTACGAGAAAGCCCTTATCCACCGTAATGGCCATGTCAGGGGTGAGTAAGGAAATAATTCCAGACTGCTTGAAGATCTCCTTGTCACTCACAGATCCAGCATACAACGATGACATAAAAGTGACAGCTCCATGTGGTGACATTCCCAACATGCCCTTAAAGGTACAGTGTGTCTGTCTTGTAGGAAGAAAACACCTCACTCTGCAGTAGTAGTGACGATGGTGTCTGGCAAAGGAGTTCAGTGCAGTCGATCACTACCTGGGTGTCTGGATAGTCCTTGAACTCAGGTGGTAGGTGGGCTTTGATGATTTCCTTGGGGATCCATGTCCGTGCTGATCCAAGCAGACATCAGAGGAAATTGGCCCAAGAGATGACAATCCGGCTCAATGTCGATTGGTGGATGCTGAGCCGATAGGCCAAATCCTTCTGCTTCAGACCCAGCTACAGTTGAGTCATAAACAAGAAAACTCGTCGATTGATGGCGGTGTCTGAAGCAGAAGGATTTAGAAAACTGTTTTAGTACAATATAGTCCTTATATTCGGTCCATAACAACAAGTAAATAATGTTTAACAATTACAGTAAGATCAAGATGAACTCTCTTAAGTATTTAATGAAGTTGTCCCTTACAGGTTTTCTTCGAGTAACACTTGTTTCAGATGGATTGGTACTTGTGACTCTTATAAACTTGGTCTCTGCTGCCCACTCAATCAAGTGCCAGAAGGCCATCAGGTGGGTGTAGTTTGCAAATCTAAAGATGGACACAGAGTATTTGAATACCAAAAAAGCTCATTACTATTACTGCCCATCTTCTCTAAGCATCAAGTAGCACTAGACATGACCTAGCTCCTATTGTAGCCTGTTTTCTTGTTACTGCAATTCGTACTGTAATTCACAGCAGCTGTCATCACAGCAGTGAATTTGTTTTAAATGTTCCGTTATTTAACCTGGGAAGTGGACTAAGAACCAAATCTTATTTGCAGCAATGACCTGGGAGCATTTTTGGGGGTTAACTGAAAACTAATGTAAAGACAATATACATTCAATGTGCCTACATATGCTAAGAGATGCTAGCCTAGTTTTAAATAACAATGAACGTGTTCTTTAAGGTAAGATGAAATTTTGGATAATAATAACCTTGTGTAAAAATGTATATCCTCTTCAGAACCAGCAAATCGCTGTAGACCTAAGCCGTGTTGGGCGGTCAGTTCCTTTTTCTGATCTCTACATCGACCCGGAAACTATGGAAGCTCACAATACCATTACATTTGGAAGAAACTGAACACAGAGGCCCTGAACAATGTTCATTAACACCTCCTTCGTGGGGCTTTAATTTAAACATAGTCATTGCGAACTATTTCAGTTAGAGATGCATCGGCGACAGTTAGATAGCTAGTAAGCTAATGATAAAAACAATAGCAGAAATCGCTCTGGAAGTCATTGTTACACCCTGGCCTTAGTTATCTTTGTTTTCTTTATTATTTTAGTTAGGTCAGGGTGTGACATGGGGGATGTGTTTTTGTATTGTCTAGGGTTTTTGTATGTTTATGGGGCAGTGTTCAGTCTAGGTGTTTATCCTGTCTAGGACTGGGGTGCCGCTAGCGGCACACCCCCCCCACATTCCACTGAAAAGGCAGAGCCGCGAAATTCAAAAAAAATATATTTTTTAAATATTTAACTTTTTTTATTTATTTTTATTCCATTTTTCCCCCAATTTTCGTGGTATCCAATCGCTAGTAATTACTACCTTGTCTCATCGCTACAACTCCCGTACGGGCTCGGGAGAGACGAAGGTCGAAAGCCATGCGTCCTCCGAAGCACAACCCAACCAGCCGTACTGCTTCTTAACACAGCGCGCCTCCAACCCGGAAGCCAGCCGCACCAATGTGTCGGAGGAAACACCGTGTACCTGGCCCCCTTGGTTGGCGCGCACTGCGCCCGGCCCGCCACAGGAGTCGCTGGAGCGCGATGAGACAAGGATATCCCTACCGGCCAAACCCTCCCTACCCCGGACGACGATATGCCAATTGTGCGTCTCCCTACGGACCTCCCGGTCGCGGCCGGCTGCGACAGAGCCTGGGCGCGAACCCAGAGACTCTGGTGGCGCAGTTAGCACTGCGATGCAGTGCCCTAGACCACTGCCCCACCCGGGAGGCCCCAAAATATTTAACTTTCACACATTAAAGTCCAATACAGCTAATGAAAGACACAGATCGTGTGAATCCAGCCAACATGTCCGATTTTTAAAATGTTTTACAGGGAAGACACAATATGTAAAGATGTAAATCTATTAGCTAAACACATTAGCATAAGACACCATCTTTCATTTGTCCACCAACACCAGTAGCTATCACCAATTCGGCTAAACTAAGATATTGATAGCCACTAACCAAGAAAAAACCTCATCAGATGACAGTCTGATAACATATTTACGGTATAGGATAGGTTTTGTTAGAAAAATGTGCATATTTCAGGTAGATGTCATAGTTTACAATTGCACCCACCGTCACAAATGGACTAGAATAAATACATAGAGCAACGTGTTTACCTAATTACTAATCATCAAACATTTCGTAAAAATACACAGCATACACTAATCGAAAGACACAGATCCTGTGAATACAGACAATATTTCAGCTTTTCTAAGTGTCTTACAGCGAAAACACAATAAATCGTTATATTAGCATACCACATATGCAAACGTTACCAGAGCATTGATTCTAGCCAAAGAGAGCGATAACGTAAACATCGCCAAAATATATTAATTTTTTCACTAACCTTCTCAGAATTCTTCCGATGACACTCCTGTAACATCATATTACACAATCCATATACAGTTTGTTCGAAAATGTGCATATTTAGCCACCAAAATCATGGTTAGACAATGACAAAAGTTGCCCAGCTGGTCAGACAATGTCGTGCGCCATATTAGACAGTGATCTAGTCGTATACATAAATACTCATA
Organism: Salvelinus fontinalis; assembly: GCF_029448725.1. Taxonomy (NCBI): domain Eukaryota; kingdom Metazoa; phylum Chordata; class Actinopteri; order Salmoniformes; family Salmonidae; genus Salvelinus; species Salvelinus fontinalis. The sequence goes on from NC_074678.1 coordinate 16,635,727, forward strand.
AACGTGACTAAAAAATATAGGGTGGACAGCGATTGATAGACAATTTAATTCTTAATACAATCGCTGATTTACATTTTTTAAATTATCCTTACTTTTCAATACAGTTTGCGCCAAGCGAAGCTACGTCTAAAAAGATGGCGTCATAAGCGATTAACATTTCTCGACAGAAACACGATTTATCATAATAAATTGTTCCTACTTTGAGCTGTTCTTCCATCAGAATCTTGGGCAAAGAATCCTTTCTTGGGTCTAATCGTCTTTTGGTCGAAAGCTGTCCTCTTGCCATGTAGAAATGCCCATTGCGTTCGGCATGAACTGGAACCGTGCCCAGAGATTCACAGTGTCTCAGAAATAAATGTCCCAAAATCGCACTAAACGGATATAAATTGCTATAAAACGGTTTAAATTAACTACCTTATGATGTTTTTAACTCCTATAACGAGTAGAAACATGACCGGAGAAATATAACTGGCTACACTAATGGTTGGAAAAAGAGCAGGTCGGTGTCCACCGCGCGCCCAATGCATCTGGAAAAGAGTTCCTACCTACACGTGTTTTTGTTTTATAGGGGCTGTGATTGCGCAATCGATACCATTCAAATCGTCATCACGTAAAGGCATCCAGGGGAAGACGTAAGCAGTGTCTGTATGCTCATAGCGTTCACAGTGGCCTTTAAACTGACTCCAGATCAGGGGCCAAAATGTGTGAAATCTGACTCCATGTCAGGGAAATTGCTGTAGAATGAGTTCTGTTCCACTCAGAGACAAAATTTCAACGGCTATAGAAACTAGAGACTGTTTTCTATCCAATAAAAATAATAATATGCATATTGTACGATCAAGAATTTAGTAGGAAGCCGTTTAAAAATTACACGATTTCCATAAATAGTGACAACAGCACCCCCTAGCCTCAACAGGTTAAATGTCTATGGTTGCCTAGATTGGTTTTCAATTAGAGACAGCTGTCTATCGTTGTCTCTGATTGGGAGCCATATTTAGGCAGCCATAGTCATTAGGTAGGTTGTGGGTAATTGTCTATGTCTTTACGTTAGTTTCTTGTGTCTTTTGTTTTATAGCTTCACGTTCGTTTGTTGTTTTTGTATAATTTGTCAGTGTTCGGTTCGTGTTCGTCTTCGGTAAATAAAGAAGATGTACTGTTATCACGCTGCGCCTTGGTCCTCCTCTCTTCATTGTTACGATGATCGTGACAGTCATCAACCCGGTAGGAAGTAAATTAGAATGTTGGAGGCGGTATAATGCATAGAGCCTATTGAGATGTTGTGGCAGGACTTGAAACGAAGGTCAGGTATGTAACCACGGTTATGTGAGCTATATGGATCACTCTGAATATGTTGGTATCACTCCGCGGCGAAGGGTTACATCCAAGGTGAGGATTTACAGATTTACTCCCATGTACATTTGTGTCACGGCTGGGGTCCGCCCCTATATATAGACCCAATGGCCGCGACACACGTTATCTACATCCTTTTTGAGGCGCCTCTAGCACCGTAGAGGATTGGAGTGATCCATGTAGCTCACATAACCGTGGTTACATACGTAACCTTTGTTATATTTCACAATATTGGATCACTCCAATATATTGGTATACCCGTACCAGATTAGTCGGTGCTAGAGAGACCTGGCCAGCCAGCGGCAAAGTCCCAGCCCTGTGACCGAGACGCAGGGGCCGTCAATGTGGAAGTGGGGTCCCGTCACAGTCCCCGGAAGGGGAGGTGACGCCCAGGAGCGCTGAACCCACCGCAGAGGGAGGTGCCACATTTACCTGATAGTACCTAGCAAAGGTGCAAGAGGAAGCCCAGCTGGCCGCAGCACAGATATCTGCGAGGGGCACTCCTCTCAGTAGAGCCCAGGACGCAGCCACACCTCATGTTTAATGTGCCACCACAGATCCCAGCACTGGCCTGCCAGCCAGGCGGTATGCTGTCGTAATCGTGTCCACGATCCAGTGAGACAAAGAGCTGGTCTGTTTTTCTCACTGACCATGTCCGCTCCACATAGGCAGCCAGTGCCCTCACAGGGCATAGCATGCCGGAGGGAAGCCCAGACTCCTCCATCACTGCCGGGGGGGGGGGGGGGGGGGGGGGGGGGGTCGTAAGCAGACAGGATAAAAAGGGATGTTCACATATCTGTCTGACAGAACCTTCGGGAGGAATGAAGGGTTGGGGCGGAGAGATATACTCCTCCCTCCAGGGTCCATCCGGTAGCACTTAGAACTTACCGAAAGAGCATGGAGCTCACCCACCCTCTTCATGGAAGTAATCGCTACCAAGAAAACCACCTTCATAGAGAGGTGTTTTCAGGGAGGCAGACTCCAATTGTTCGAAAGGCGGCTTTGCCAAAGCTGCCAAGACCACATACAGATCCCAGCTCGCCATTGAGCGGGTCCTAGCTGGACGCAGGCGACAAACCCCCTTCATAAACCTGGAGAGCAAGGGATGACGCCCCACTGGCCTGTCCATCTACCTCGCATGGCAGGCAGATATAGCGGCCAAATACGCTCTCAGTGTAGAGGCTGCCAAGCCCTCATCCAAGCGAAACTGCAGGTATTGGAGGACATACTGCACCCCACATGACTCGGGCACAACCTCAACACCAGTGCACCAAGAGCAGAACAACCGCCAGCGCAACTGGTATGCTGCGGTTGTAACAAGCGTCCTTGCTCTCTGCATGGTGTTTATTACACCCTCCTGTAGTCCTAACATGAACGGTTGGTGCAGTTCAATGGCCAAGCCCACAGACTGAGGCGGTGCGGCCTCAGATGCCGCAGAGTTCCCCCGACCTGAGACAGCAGGTCCGGTCTCAGGGGAAGTTGCCAAGGTGTCCCAGACAACAGGGACAGGAGAAGGCTGAACCAGGGTCGTCTGGGCCAGTATGGGGCCACCAGAAGAAAACAATTCTCTGCCATCCTGGTCCTGTCCAGCACAGCCTGGATCAGGGGAAAAGGGGGGAATGCGTAAGCTCCAGCCCTGGCCAATCATGAGCCAGAGCATCCAAGCCCAGAGGCTCCATGTCACAGGGGGCAGTGTGCCTTGTCCAGGGAGTCAAACAGGTCCACCTGCACCTACTGAGAATTTTCCAGAACATGTGTGTTCATTTCAGAGGAGACAGCAAGAATAGTGCACTCTCTGTGTGCGTCTGGGTCATTAGACACCATTAGACATGCACCTGTCTGGGGAGTGGACATGACTGTTTATTTCTGTACCAGTGGTATGGCCTAATATTTACTGTTGCTATGGTTACACCTATAAACTACATGCATGCACCTGTCTTAGGAACTATTGCTGTGGTGCTAAAGTTTCTATGCCTGAATATGAGACCAAACAAAAATTAGTGCAAGGCAAAAAGATAACGGTGGCTAAATGCCAGAGGGGATGAATCATAAAGAGGAGTTACTATGTGTGTGACGTAAGGATGTAACCTGTATAAAGAGTGTGTGCCAAGACTGGAAATGTAGTTGTTTTTATGAACCAGCTCGGATTTTATTATATTATATTTTATTATATGATATTAAAAGTCTATTTGAACTATTATTGACTGAATATTTCCACGACACACCCTCCCGAACTTGTCCCACAGGTGCTGCACCACCTGGGGTTGTAGGCTCCAGTCCCAAGGTGGCGGGCCCTCCTTCGAGAGCATATCCGCTGTTACATTTAGGATGCCAGGTACAGGGGCAGGGCAGACACTTTCATTACAGGAATCATAGTGCTAATGCACTTTACTGTTTGACCGCCCCAAGAAATAGGATGTTTTGAGGGATGTGACAATGTAGAATGTGCTCTTTCTATATTTATAGGCATCCTTTCCATTTTTTTACGATCCATGATCTTGGATGTCGAACTGATGACAGAGTCGAAGCAGGTCTCTTTGCTGATTCCGCAATTTGACTTTGAATGTGAGTTTGTGTGACCTCAACTCAGCCAGAAAACCGGGCCGGCCCTTCTTGGTAAGGGGGGGGGGGGGGGGGGGGGGGGGGGGGGGGGCGACCGTTGCCCACTGATCAGTCAAAGGCTCATTATAAATTGTGAGAGAAATTGTGCAATTAAAACAAACAACAAATCCTGTGAGCCTTTGACTGAGCCGCCTGCAGCTCACCCAGCCCAAAATGGTCCAGCCCATCTGACATTTGCCAAAATTGCCAGATGGCCAATCCACTCCTGAGCTGATCTAAACAAAAAAAACAATCCCCCCCCCCACACACACACTAACACTGAGCTAGGTAGAGGAGATCTAACAGCAGCAACAGCAGTAGGAGCAGGGAACAACCACTCATCCCCCATTAATGGAGCCCCAGGAGAATACATCAGAGATCAATAACGATACAGATAGGAAGAGGAAGAGAGACCCTTTGAGCTCCGACTGAGATGAGTGTTTCCTACTTATTTACCTACTGTATAATGCGCACACACACACACAGGTGCACACACTGAGTTTAGAGTCTCTGTCACTGTTTCATTTCGTCCTTCTCCTTTTTATTCCTGTCAGCATTTTTTCTGCAGACAGAGCTCAGCAAGAGACATTCAGCCCAGACTGGTACCGAGTTAATGTACACCATCGATTTTGCATCACCACACGCACTAGTGGTGCGCCGCTTAGATGTTTGTTCAACCACACCCGCCCGCAATTGCTAATAACCCATCCGCAACCGCCCCACTATATGTGATAAAGTGAAAATCTGAGGCCCTCATCCAACCCTAACCTGCAAGTATAGAAAATGCGTTGTAGGGTACAGTCAGAGAAGGCAGGTTTTTTTTTGGACAAGGGGTGCTGGATTTTTTGTTTCTGCTTATTATTTCTGACATTTCGTTAGTGGACTTATCTGTAATTAGAAACATGCAGCTTCTCTTTGTCATTATACATTATTTTGCACTAGAATACAAAATAAAACCCTTATTCATTTACATTTACATTTAAGTCATTTAGCAGACGCTCTTATCCAGAGCGACTTACAAATTGGTGCATTCACCTTATGATATCCAGTGGAACAACCACTTTACAATAGTGCATCTAAATCTTTTAAGGGGGGGGGGTTAGAAGGATTACTTTATCCTATCCTAGGTATTCCTTAAAGAGGTGGGGTTTCAGGTGTCTCCGGAAGGTGGTGATTGACTCCGCTGACCTGGCGTTGTGAGGGAGTTTGTTCCACCATTGGGGTGCCAGAGCAGCGAACAGTTTTGACTGGGCTGAGCGGGAACTGTACTTCCTCAGAGGTAGGGAGGCGAACAGGCCAGAGGTGGATGAACGCAGTGCCCTTGTTTGGGTGTAGGGCCTGATCAGAGCCTGAAGGTACGGAGGTGCCGTTCCCTTCACAGCTCCGTAGGCAAGCACCATGGTCTTGTAGCGGATGCGAGCTTCAACTGGAAGCCAGTGAAGAGAGCGGAGGAGCGGGGTGACGTGAGAGAACTTGGGAAGGTTGAACACCAGACAGGCTGCGGCGTTCTGGATGAGTTGTAGGGGTTTAATGGCACAGGCAGGGAGCCCAGCCAACAGCGAGTTGCAGTAATCCAGACGGGAGATGACAAGTGCCTGGATTAGGACCTGCGCCGCTTCCTGTGTGAGGCAGGGTCGTACTCTACGAATGTTGTAGAACCTACAGGAACGGGTCACCGCCTTGATGTTAGTTGAGAACGACAGGGTGTTGTCCAGGATCACGCCAAGGTTCTTAGCACTCTGGGAGGAGGACACAATGGAGTTGTCAACCGTGATGGCGAGATCAAGGAACGGGCAGTCCTTCCCCGGGAGGAAGAGCAGCTCCGTCTTGCCGACGTTCAGCTTGAGGTGGTGATCCGTCATCCACACTGATATGTCTGCCAGACATGCAGAGTTGCGATTCGCCACCTGGTTATCAGAAGGGGGAAAGGAGAAGATTAATTGTGTGTCGTCTGCATAGCAATGATAGGAGAGACCATGTGAGGATATGACAGAGCCAAGTAATTTGGTGCATAGCGAGAATAGGAGAGGGCCTAGAACAGAGCCCTGGGGGACACCAGTGGTGAGAGCACGTGGTGCGGAGACAGATTCTCGCCACGCCACCTGGTAGGAGCGACCTGTCAGGTAGGACGCAATCCAAGCGTGGGCCGCGCCGGAGATGCCCAACTCGGAGAGGGTGGAGAGGAGGATCTGATGGTTCACAGTATCAAAGGCAGCCGATAGGTCTAGAAGGATGAGAGAGAGAGTTAGCTTTAGCAGTGCGGAGTGCCTCCGTGACACAGAGAAGAGCAGTCTCAGTTGATTGACTAGTCTTGAAACCTGACTGATTTGGATCAAGAAGGTCATTCTGAGAGAGATAGCAGGAGAGCTATTCTTGTGATTATCACAAGCCATTCTTGTGATTATTGTGACTTTGCCATTGTAATTGTTTGTATTCTTGTGTAGTCTAAAATGAATCGACGATCGTATGCTATCCATTTGTTTTTTGTATGCTGCTCTTTGTATGCCATTTTAATATTTGAGAATTAACCTATGATATTAGGCCACTCTTGGCCATGATTACAGACACCTGTGTGTCTTTTAACACTATATAAACGAGTCATCCCGCAGTGGTTGTGATTATATCCTGATGAAGACAGCTTGGCTGTCGAAACGTTGGACATTACATTTTTGCATCTGAGCTTCTAGAGTGTGTGGCTCTCCTTTATTTTTAAGTGCCCTGCAGATATAACCACTTGGTCTCATAAACTAGATGTAACTTAGTAAAGGTAAATCCGGGACACTTAAGGCTCATCATGAACAACTTTAGCAATTTAGCTAAATAGCAACCTTTCAACTACTTACAACTGTTTAGCTACTTTTCGACTACATAGCATGTTAGCTAACCCTTCCCTTAATCCTAACCTTAACCCTTTTAGCTAACCCTAACCTTAACCCTTTAACCTAACTCCCGAACTTAACCCTAATCCTTAGCCTAGCTAACGTTAGCCAGCTAGCTAACATTAGCCACCTAGCTAGGATTCATAACATATCATATGTTTTGTAAATTTGTAACATATAGTAAGTTCAGCAAATTAGTAACATATTGTACGTTTTCAAATTGCAACATATCGTGTGAAATGGGTGATGGAAATCCACAAATTAATACATACCATACTATCAGGTTTCAGGTATGACCCAGATGTAGACAGTGTCGAAGATTTTTTATTTATTTCTAGTACAGGGGCAGGCAAACAGAGGTCAGTAATCCAGTGAGGGTGCAAAAGGTCCAGAACGGTGGGCAGTCTCAGGGTCAGGGCAGGCAGGGGTCAATAAACCAGTGAGGTGGGGCAAGGTATAGAACAGCAGGCAGGCTCAGGGTCAGGGCAGGCAGAACGGACAAAACTGGGAAGGACTAGAAAACAGGAGCAAGAACAGGTAGGTTTCACGAAACAAAACGAACTGGCAATAGACAAACAGAGAACACAGGTATAAATACACAGGGGATAATGGGGGAGATGGGTGACAATTGGAGGGGGGTGGAGATAAGCACAAAGACAGGTGAAACAGATCAGGGTGTGACACACAAAATGTGTCGAGCATGGATGCCTTACAAATCTGACTCAGTTACATCAGCTCTGTCAGGAGGAATGGGCCAAAATTTACCCAACTTATTGTGGGAAGCTTGTGGAAGGCTACCCGAAATGTTTCACCCAAGTTAAACAATTTAAAGGCAATGCTACCAAATACTAATTGAGTGTATGTAAACTTCTGACCCACTGGGAATGTGATGAAAGAAATAAAAGCTGAATTAAATAATTCGCTCTACTTTTATTCTGACATTTCACATTCTTAAAATAAAGTGGTGATCCTACCTAACCTAAGACAGGGAATTTTTACTTGGATTAAATGTCAAGAATTGTGAAAAACTGAGTTTAAATGTATTTGGGTAAGGTGTATGTAAACTTCCGGTTTCAACTGTAGACCTTGAAATACATCCACAGATACACCTCCAATTGACTCAAATTATGTTAATTAGCCTATAAGAAGCTTCTAAAGCCATGACATCATCTTCTGGAATTTTCCAAGCTGTTTAAAGGCACAGTCAATTCAGTGTATGTAAACTTCTGACCCACTGGAATTGTGATACAGTGAATTATAAGTGAAATAATCTGTCTGTAAATTTTTTTTGGAAAAATTACTTGTGTCATGCACAAAGTAGATGTCCTAACTGACTTGCCAAAACTATAGTATGTTAACAAGAAATTTGTGGAGTGGTTGAAAAACGAGTTTTAATGACTCCAGCCTCAGTGTATGTAAACTTCCGACTTCAAATGTATGTTTATCCATATGTAATGGATAAAAAAAGTGAATTAAACAATCAAAAATGACCAGTAAACACTACATTTACAAAGGTTTCAAGGGAATATACACTTTCAAATGTCATATTATGGTTATGTACAGTGTTGTAACGATGTGCAAATAGTTAAAGTACAAAAGGGAAAATGTTCTCTGTCTCTCGGCTTTAACACTTCTTATGTTAGTCTCTTTGTCTCTTGTATTGTAATTCACACTTTCGCTCTCTCTGCCTTTATTTACCTCTTTGCATCTCTGCCTGTCTATCTAACTAAGGAATAACTCACCATAATACTGTATAACCATTAGAAATCACCCTCAGAACTGTTGCGGTTATCAAAACAACCTCTGTTTCATCTTTGCTCTACCTCTGAAACACCAATCGTCCTTCTGAGCGCAGCAGGGTGAATATGACTGACACACTTCGACGTCCGTCCATGTCTGAGGATGTCGGGAGAGGATGTGGAAACCGGCCACTAGCGGCAACAGTGAGTGCTGTTTCCTTCACGTAGGCATTGGTTTTGCTATGGCATTGTGGACGGGGATGACGGATGGGCGTAGGCACCTGCCTCCATGCTTGAATCAAATGATAGAAAGTTGTTTTTAAACTTTTTGTTTCAAGCTTATCCCAAAGCTTAACACTTACCTTATCCATTCGGAGTTAACGCCTAACCATAAGAATTCGGAGTTAAAGGCTAAACTTAAGCTTGGAATGAAACAGAGAAGTAACCAGACACTTCGACATTTGTCACTTTGAACAACTTCGAAATGTAACGTTTGTTACACACTCTCTCACACTCTCACTCACTCACTCACACACACACACACACACACACATCATTCTCAAACACACTTCTCCCTGACAGGGGATGTATTATTCTATTTATTTTGTCTTGCTCAATTTTAATCAGGCGCTGAGAGGGACCTCCCCTCCACAGAGAGAGGACCCAGCAGGGGGTTGCCATGAGAACTGGAGTAGCGAGGACGGGGGAAACATTTTAATCAATCACACAACATTTAACCAAGACACAATTACCTTTCAGAGCAATTGATACAGAATATGTTATATATCACATTTAATGAGAGTATTTTACTCCCCTTAGTAGACAGTCAACCTATTGTATATGTTTATTTGTGTGTGTATGCACACCAACTTTGTGTGCGTGAAGGCATCCGTGTTAAATCTTTTGTCAGAATGAGGCAGACTGAATACAATGACAGTTGATGTCACAAATGCAGCCCGCTGCATGATCCGTGGGTTTCACTGTCGCTTCTACAGCGGAAATAATCACAGTCCGTTCATGTCCAATTCTCAGCTGCCACTGACGGAGAATAGGAACAATCTTTCCCTTATAATGGGAAGCAAACCTTAATCTAAAGGAAAATGGGGCACAAATGTATGTTTTGTATAAATGGGATATGATTAGACCGAGGTCACATGGTGGGTGTGTGTGTGTGTGTGTGTGTGTGTGTGTGTGTGTGTGTGTGTGTGTGTGTGTGTGTGTGTGTGTGTGTGTGTGTGAGAGAGAGAGAGAGAGAGAGAGAAAAAGGGAGGAGTGTGTGTTTTAGAAAGAGATAGACAGAGCTCGAGAGAGCACGAGAAAGAGAGAGCGAGAGAGAGAACGAAATAGAGAGAGTGGAAGACAGAGAGACAGAGAGTGATGGAGATAGAGAGATATATAGAAATGGCACAGTAGACGTCTGCCGTGGGAGGCTTGAATGGCTCAGTAAGAGAGAGAGAAACAGAGAAAGACACACACATTCACACAGTTATATGTCTGTGCTGTTTGTGTGTGCGTGCGTGCGTGCGTGCGTGCGTGCGTGCGTGTGTGTCTGTGTGTGCATGTGTGTAGTATTGGGGGTGGAGCCTGATTATGTCTGGTTAAAGTGTGCTGCTGCTAATTAACTATATATAGACTTGGTTGATGAATGGGGTGTCAGAACACCAACTCTAGTTTGGCAGAGAGGTGCGTATCTGTGTGGTTGTGTGTGTGTGGTTGTGTGTGTGTGTGTGTGTGTGTGTGTGTGTGTGTGTGTGTGTGTGTGTGTGTGTGTGTGTGTGTGTGTGGGGGGGGGGGGGGGGGGGGGGGGGAGTGTCACTTTAAAGGTGACTTGCTCCGTACAATTCTCTCATTCTGTGTGTGTGAGTGTGACGTAGAAGTCCGTCACTGGCCGCGGGCAGCATTTGTTTCTTTAACGCACGCACACATTCATCACTCCTCCCTGCTCCGTTATAAGATAAGTTAACAATGTGGGTCGACACACAAATTAACTTCTGTCTTAGTACATACATTTCATACTTGTCAGTCTTCATATTTAAGATATGCAATATTTATTATACTTATCAATGTTGTGGATGAGCGATTTGTTTGTTCGTTCTGTTTCTCTCTCTCTCCATCTCTGTAGCTTCTGGGTATGCTGGAAAATGACCCGAGCTAAGGGATTGGGCTGACTTTATAGTGCCTGTCCCAAATGGCTCATTAATGTAAATGAGCATATGGGCATATTGAAAAATACTGCCAGTAGTGATGTAATGTTGTAAATGTTATGTTGTGGTATTGTTTAAAAAACGGGTTGCAATGTATATCCTTTAGTAGGTTTAGTTAATGGAAAATGTAGGTTTGTATAGTTAATTGCTTAATTAATTAGTGTTAATTGTTCTGAGGGGAGGGGCTAGCCCTACAAAAGGAGTCTCTCTTTCAGTTCATGAGAGAGGCATTTTGGATTGAGCTGTGGATGGGGCAGCATTGTTTTAAGCTGTCCCATAAGGTAGACGTTTGATGGCAGTACTGTTGTTTTTTGTTCCGGAATCACCTTGTAAATAAACACCTTTGCACAGAAGAACTTTTGCGGTTCCACCATCTTTTTATTTTGATAGAGGTTAGGTTTTCCAGTTTAGCCTTCTGGCCTACTCTACGTGACAGTGAGTCCCAAATGGCACCCTATTCCTTAGATAGTGCACTACTTTTGAACAGGATCCATAAAGCTCTGGTAAAAAGTAGTAAAAAAAGTAGTCACTATATACAGAGTATGGTGCTATTTCCACCAGCTCTCACAGTCTCACTTCAGAATTAGACTTTCATCCATGTTTTTTCACATGTCAAATTTCAAAGTGTTTAAGGTTAAGTTTAGGCATTAAAACTTATTTGGGATAGGGGGCGGTGTTTGACGTCCGGATGAAAAGCATGTCCAAAGTAAACTGCCTGCTACTCAGGCCCAGAAGCTAAGATATGCATATTATTAGTAGGTTTGGATATAAAACACTCTGAAGTTTCTAAAACTGTTAGAATCAAGTCTGTGAGTATAACAACTTATTTGGCAGGTGAAACCACGAGGACAAACCATTCAGAATTTTTCTTTTTTGAGGCCACTCTCTTTTCAATGGTTTTCATTTGGGAATCCATATTTCTATTTTGAAAACTCTGTTTATTAAGTTTTACACACACACAGACAAGACAAAGCAATATATACTCAACTAGAAAAAAATACAAATAATACATTAAAAAAAAAGCTTTAGAGATACCATACTTTAGACAAGTTAAACACACCAGGCAGAAGGCTACAAAGGTTAAAGGGCGATCTATAGTACAGGGACAGAGCAAACACCTCACCATTGTTCCTGTAAACAGTCAAGGGATGGGGTGGAGAAATACAACCACTCACAGACAGTCAAGGCCACAGACCGACCATCCACTGGACCAAAAATAAAAAGTTTACAATGCTTTAAAATAAAAAATGAATAATAATCATTTTATGTAGGCGTGAACAAAATAAAAAAAATAAAAATAACTGTGAAAAACAAGCTCACACCTTAGTCTCTGCCCGGGCAAGATGAACAAGGCATCCGCAGGTCACAATCAATAAAAAAAGTTTACAATGCTTTAAAATAAAAAATGAATAATAATCATTTTATGTAGGCGTGAACAAAATTAAAAAAATAAAAATAACTGGGAAAAACAAGCTCACACCTTAGTCTCTGCCCGGGCAAGATGAACAAGGCATCCGCAGGTCACAATCAATAAGCGCATCAACCTTAATGCCCCCCCCCCCCCCCCCCCCACAAAAAACACAGAGAAATGCTCATCCAACCCCTAAGTCACAGGGGGGTAAAATACACACTTATTTTGGTTTTAATACGAATGCCATCAGAGGATTGCCTGTTTAAAGTAAGACCGGAATGGAGCCCAAGCCTCATTAAACAGTTTGGGGTTCCCACTGAATTTAATTGAATTTTTTCTAGTTTCAGAGAGCACAACACATCTCTCACCCAATATTTATAAGATGGGGGAGCTGCCATCTTCCAGTTCTGTAGTATTAGCCGTCTAGCTAAAAGAGTTGTATAAGCAACAGTGTCCGACTGGATTCTTGACAGGGGGATACCTATGGGCAGTACTCCAAAAAGGGCTGTAAGGGGAGAGGGATCTATAACAGTGTCATATATATCAGAGAAACATTTAAATATTAATTCCCAGAAACCTGACAGTTTATGACAGCCCCAGAACATATGCAACAGTGTGGCTGGTTCAATTTTACATCTAACACAGGTAGGATCAAAATCAGAGAATATTCTTCCAAGTCTGGCCCCAAACCAGTGGATACGGTGAACCACCTTGATATGAATGAGGCTGTGTCTAGTGCTAAAAGAGGACGAATGCACCCTGCGCAGCACAGATTCCCAGGTGTCTTCCCCAAGTTCCTCCCCCAAATCCTTTTCCCATTGAGTCTTTAAAGGCACCAAAGAGGGGTTCTGTAAGTCATGAATGATTGCATATACATCTGAAATTGCGCCCCTAGGAAGCTTGTTCAGCTCCAAGATGCTCTCTATAGCTGTATTCGCAGGCCTATGGGGAAATTCAGGTGTGTTAGCTCTGACAAAGTTCCTAGTCTGGAGATAGCGGAAAAAGTGGGATTGGGGGAGGTTGAACTTTTCCTGTAGCTGAGCAAAAGAGGCAAATGTATCATCAAAGAATAATTGGGCTAGTGAGGAGAGGCCTAGTGAGTGCCAGATGCCAAAAGCCCCATCATTCAAAGATGGAGGAAATATAATGTTCTGATTGATTGGGCCTGATAGAGAAAAGCCTCGGAGGCTAAAGGCTAAACGGAACTGATTCCAAATTTTAAGAGACTGCTTTACAATTGGGTTGACACACCTTTTGCCTAGGGACACTGGGAGAGACGAGCACAACACAGAAGAAAGTGCAGCAGGTTTACACGATTCAGACTCCATCTGGACCCAGAGTGGTCTAGGGCCAGTAGGATCAGTCTGCAGCCAGTACAGAAGGGCTCTGAAATTTGCAGCCCAATAGTATGTCTGAAAATTTGGTAGAGCTAAACCCCCCAATGACTTAGGCTTCTGTAAATGTTTTCTACCAATCCGTGGTACCTTGCCATCCCAAATAAAATGCATGAATGTTTGGTTCAGTGAAATAAAAAAAGATTTTGGAATAAAAATGGGTAAACATTGAAATAAATATAGAAATTTGGGCAACACACTAATGACATTAATCCTTCTGATAAGAGAAAGAGGTAGCGAATTCCAAAAAGTAAAAGATTGTTTCAAAGTTTTCCTGAAACAAATTTGAATATTTCCTTGTCACTTTAACTCCCAAGTAGGTGAATTGATCCCGGACAATCCTAAACTGAGAACTTGTAAAAGAGCACTTTAACGCAGCCTTGTTTACAGGAAAAAGCTCACTCTTGCCTAGATTCAGCTTGTACCCTGAGATTGATCCAAACCTTTTAAGAACAGATAAGGCACATGGCAATGAGGTATCAGGGTTAGAGATAAACAAAAGGAGGTCATCCGCATATAGCGAGACTTTCTGCTCTAAGCCCATCCTGATTATTCCTTGAATGGCATCATTAGAGCGTAGTGCAATGGCGAGAGGTTCGATTGCCAAAGCAAACAACAAGGGGGAGAGTGGACAACCCTGTCTGGATCCGCGGTGCAAGGGAAAATAGTCAGAGGACAAGTTGTTAGTCCGTACCGAAACCATGGGGGAAAAATAAAGAATCTTTATCCACGCAATGAAATTGGGGCCAAAGCCAAATCTATAAAGGGTAGCTGTTAGGTAATCCCACTCAACACGGTCAAATGCTTTTTCTGCATCAAGTGAGACCACCACCTCTGGGTCCTCCGACGCTGGGGAGTACAGTATATTCATAAGGCGCCTAATATTGAAAAACAAATGCCTATTTCTCACAAAGCCTGTCTGGTCAGAGTGTATTACTTGGTGCAGCGAGCCTTCCAGACGGATGGCTAAAAGCTTGGCTAGGATTTTGTAATCACAGTTTAAAAGCGAGATTGGGCGATAGGATCCACATTCCAGGGGGTCTTTGTTTTTCTTTAATAGTAATGAAATTGAAGCCTGATAAAGACTAGGCGGTAGCTTTGAGGTATTAAGGCACTCTGCAAATAGTCGAGACAAGAATGGGCAAAGCAGACCAGAAAACGTCCTGTAAAATTCGGTTGGAAAACCATCCGGACCCGGTGATTTACCACTTTCATTGCGGACACTGCTGTTGCAATCTCCTCAGGAGTAAATTCTTCTTCTAGACAGTCATGGGTGTCTGTATCAATTGAAGGCATATTCAGGCCATTAAAGAAGGAATCAATCAGCAAAGGGTCTTGAGGGGATTCAGAGGTGTATAGCGCAGAGTAAAATTGTTTGAATTGATCATTGATCTCTTTATGTATAACTGTGGTGGCACCAGACGGGGTCCTTATTTGTGGGATTAAACGTGAGGCCTCAGATTTACGGATCTGATGTGCAAGGAGTTTACTGGCCTTGTCGCCTTGTTCATACACTCTGTACCGAGCTCGCAAGAGTAACTGTTCAGCTTGCCTGGTAGAAAGCTCATCAAATTCAGATTGGAGTAGTTGGCGCTCTTTATGCAGATCAGAGGAAGGAACCATAGCATACTTCTCATCCAATGTGGCTATGGATTCGCTCAGGTCCCGAAGTGGCTGAGAGCGAACTCTGTTTTGGTTGGCTGTATACGAAATAATTTGGCCACGTAGGTATGCTTTGAGAGACTCCCATATGGTAGAGCAGGACATACCTGGTGTTGTATTAGTTTCTAGGAATAAGGTGAATACAGAAGAAATGAAATTGACAAACTCCTTATCTGAGATTAAAATGGGGTTAAGACGCCATTGATAACACATAGGAGGTCGCTGGGGAAACTCTAGTTCAAGCACTAATGGTAAATGGTCAGAAATAACAATACTCTTGTAAGTACACTGCCGAAGGTTAGGCAGAAGTTTTTTGTCCAAAAAGAAGTAATCAATCCGGGAGTATGTTTGATGAACATGAGAATAAAAGGAATACTGTCTATCTGTAGGATGTAGGAAACGCCAGGCCTCAAACATGGCATATTTCTGAAGAAAGGCTTGAATAAGTAGGGCACATTTAGATGGGCCTGTAGTTGTTCGTGAGGACTTGTCAAGAACTGGGGACATTTTACAGTTGAAATCCCCCCTTAAAATCAACAAATGAGAATCTAAATTGGGTATAGCAGACAAAAAGGAAGAAACGAAACTTGTGTCATCCCAATTGGGAGCATAAACACTAGCCAAAACAAGAGGGGTAGAAAACAGTTTACCGGTTACTATGACGTATCGTCCCTTAGGATCAGCAATAACCTCAGAAGCTACAAAGGGAGTAGCTTTATCAACCAAAATGGCAGCCCCTCTTGATTTACTATGAAAGTTAGAGTGGAACACTTGACCAACCCAGTCCCTACGCATCCTAAAATGCTCACCAGTCCTCAAGTGAGTCTCTTGTAGAAATGCAACATTTGCATTCAAACCCTTTAAGTGTGTCAACACCCTCTTACGCTTCACTGGGTTATTAACCCCTTTGATGTTCCACGAGATGTACTTGATCGCATTGTTTCGGCCCCTCTGGGCATTCCCGTTATACAACCCTGTCATTAGAGCATAAAATGGAAAAGCAATGAGCGTCCAAAAACCCCAGAATAACTTGTCCCAGAGTAATAATGTACGGTGGTAGATGTTTGGAAAAAGTACAGAAAAAAACACGAAAAAGACAGAATGACAACATTAGAACTGAACAATTCAACCCCTCCCCCCATCCCAGACAATACCTCCCCAAACGAGGTACAAGCCTAAATAGAACATGTTCTCTTCGCACAGTATGTCTGTGAGAGTGCAGTCTTAAACCTAAACCCACAGTCCCGCTCTTTAAAGTCACGTTTTGTTAGTGGATCAAACAGCAAAAAGAGATAATCATTTTTTAAATAAAAAAAATAAAAGTGAATCCCTTGTGCAAACGGAATTACAAAAGCACCACTTGTAGATGTATATAATTATATTCCCAGTCTTATAACAGGCATTGAGAGAGAAAATAAATAAAA
This sequence comes from Salvelinus fontinalis, assembly GCF_029448725.1. NCBI lineage: Eukaryota > Metazoa > Chordata > Actinopteri > Salmoniformes > Salmonidae > Salvelinus > Salvelinus fontinalis. The sequence continues at coordinate 16,652,391 of NC_074678.1, forward strand.
TGTATAAAGGCTCTCAGCCGAAAACCTAATTTGAAGTAAGGAAATCGTAGTAAGACAATCAAAAATAATAATAATAATAATAATTATTATAATAGTTGTCTAGTTGAATGCTGAGACAGCTTACAACCAAGACCAAAAAACTACGTGGGCGCAACGTTGAACGCTTGCTGGGCATAAATGACGCTCAGAACTTTTACAATTTAAGTGAAGACCCCAAAAAACGTGTCGCCAAGGGAAACATTAACTGTTTACTGGGTCAATGCAAACGGATGCAGTAAACAAATAACCAAGAATATTTTGAGTCACTGAGCCACTATGTAAACAAACTGAATAGGTGAGCGAGACAGCCTAGAAACACAGGAGTAAACTAAAACCTCAATACAATGAAATTAAAATGACTGAATGCTTGTAAGGATGATACTAGATGATCAAAACATTAGATCACATCAAATAAGCCTGAATGGGTTCGCCAACTCCCCAACTATACAAGATTAGCATGTTATAACTAAACATAATTGTACCACAGGTGGATTACTTACTATCCACAGTGTGCAAGCAACAGTTGCTGAACTGTGAGCAAGTTCAAGACTTCTTGATGTGACGTTGAATGTGAGAGAGAGCCTCATCCGGAGATTCAAATGTGTTGTCTTTACCATCATGAGATAGCCATAAACGGGCCGGGAATCGCAGTCCATACTTCACACCTGGATGGGCCCGAAGTAGTCGTTTGGCCTGTCCGAAAGCTGCGCGCTGCCTGGAAACAGTGGGGGAGTAGTCCTGGTAGATGGAGAAGCTCTGTCCTTGAATGCTCAGAGTGGTATTGCGGGCTCGTCGAAGAATCTCCATCTTCTCATGGAAAAAGTGCACTCGAAGAATTATGTCACGGGGCCTCTCCCCATCCCGGGGCTTTGGGCGCAGCGACCGGTGGGCACGATCAATCAGGGGCTTTTCATCTAAGGCAAGAACATCCTTCAGCAGCCCAGAAACGAAATCCGTAGCGCTAGGCATTTCCGCTGACTCTGGGACCGATACAAGTCTCAGGTTGTTGCGGGATAGAATCCCTCTAAACTTACACAGCTCTCCTTCACCTTTTTCAAATCCGCAGCTAGGCGTTTCACGTCAGCCTCCAGGGATGTAGTTAAGTCGGAGACATTTGTAGCGGAGGTCTCCAGTGCTGCAATCGTTGTAGTGTGCGACGCCATTGTTGTTTTGAGTGATGTGATTGCTGGCACCGTCTCGTTCCGCAGGATGGTTAGATCTGCTTTTAAATTATCAGAAACCTCCTGTATTCGGGCCTCAATCGTAGCAACCACCTCAGTTTTCATTTCAACTATCTCAGAGCGTAGTAGTTTGATGGCCTCGAATGTTAATTTCAGCGCCGCCAGGCCAAGCCGCCCCCCCAGGTAAAGTGTGAGTCCCCGGGCCGTCAGGCTCAGGAGAGGGCGGTGATGAGAGTGGGTCTGGTAGGCCGGGTTTTCTCAAAGTCATGCTTTGGCCTTATGTTTCGTCGACATGCTGACATTTGGAAGCAAAGTAGTCTTGGTTTTTACGGGAAGGGATCACCAAAATAATTAATGAAAATAAATACGGTTCTGCTGCAAAATTCACATAAACTTTAAAAATACCACGGGAGCAAACGGAAAACACGTCAGTCGCACATGGCGTCCCTCCAATCCTTCGGAATCCATATTTCTAAGTGACTTTCTTGCAGTTCCTATCGCTTCCACTGGATGTCAACAGTCTTTAGAAATGGGTTGAGGTTTTTCCTTTGAGAAATGAAGAAGTACCACTGTTCAGAACGAGAGTAGAGGGAAGTGTACTCTTTGAAAGAGGCGTGTGACCTGAAAAGCACTCTCCACTTTGTTTTCCTCCGGTTTTGAACACAGTATGTCCCGTCTTAAATTTTATCGATTATTTACGTAAAAAAATACCGAAAGTTGCATTAGGAAAGTACTTTGAAATGTTTGGACAAAGCTTACAGGTAACTTATGAGAAATTTTGTAGTCATGTTGCACGAGTTGAAACCAGTGTTTTTTTTTACATTTTGGATATATATCGACGGAATTAATCGAACAAAAGGACCATTTGTGATGTTTATGGGACATATTGGAGTGCCAACAGAAGAAGCTCATCAAAGGTAAGGCATGAATTATATCTTTATTTCTGCGTTTTGTGTCGCGCCTGGAGGGTTGAAATATGATTGTCTGTGTTTGTTTGCTGGGTGCTATCCTCAGATAATAGCATTGTTTTCTTTCGTCGTAAAGCCTTTTTGAAATCTGACACGTTGGCTGGATTCACAACAAGTGTAGCTTTAATTTGGTGTATTGCATGTGTGATTTCATGAAAGTTAAATTTTTATAGTCATTTATTTGAATTTGGCGCTCTGCATTTTCTCTGGATTTTGGCCAGGTGGGACGCTAATGTCCTACCTCTTCCACAGAGGTTAACTCCAAATTTTTAAGGTTAGGTTTTAAAGGGGAATTACATCCTGGCTCTTCCACGCCATTTGGTCATTACTACAGTATTAACAACATTGTGTTTTTATCATAAAAATCACAACTATCCAAACCACAAGCTAGAACTATTCCATTTTCATTTCACTAGTAGAATCAGGAAGTTTGGACTCTCTGTGTATTGGTCTGCTCATAGTCAACCACAAAGTCCGGCATTCATAGCGAATGCTGATACTGCCCACTAGAAAGAGGGGGTGTGCCCACAAACTTGAATAGTGACATTGTTTACTTTCAATGACCAACACACAGTAATCTCAGAACTTCTCTAGGCAAGATTTTTTTCAATGTAAGATGTTTTTCACTGTAAGTTTTTCAATTCATCATGCCCACGTGGTGATCTGTGCCTGGCTGTGCTAATTACAAACAAGTGTAAAAAAAAAAATATCTTTCACATTCTACCTACCAGAGATTCATCCCGATTCTGCCAGTGGCTTCCGGCTATCAAGAATAATGCAGTGACCAAAGATTATCAGAGGGATTTTTAGGCTGATTTGATGGGGGATCCATTTCAATGATAGCTAAGAAGTGATGCAATAGCAGCAATCAATTTTTTTCCTTCACAACAAAATGGAAGATTATCAGCAGCAGCAAGATTGCTAGCCAGTTAAGACTGGCTGAGAACCAATTAACCAACCATAGACAATTTATACACGTTCATTATTGCTGCCAACACACAGAGTGTGAATAACAGGGTTTCCCAGACAAGGTTGGAATGCATGGCTACCAAATTGAGATACTCTTTATTTGATAACATTAGCTAGCTTACGTTAGCTAATGTCAGTCATAGATAGAACAAACAAACACACTTGTTTACTTTCCTGAAGGTCTAGCAGTGACTACCAGGAAATTGGCGAAATTGATTGACAATGTGTATACCAAAAGATAGCTATTTGATTTAGCTGATGACTTTCAGAGTTCAATATAGGACTGTAATGTTAGCTAGCTAGCTAACTTACCCAGCTAGGCTAGCAAGCTAGCTAACGTTAGGTTACCTGTGGTAATTTAGTGACGCTAGTCAGCTAACAGCAGTTGACAATATTGAAATGTCAATGTTAGGTATGCTTAGCTAGACAGTCTAATATAGTTCAATACAATTAGCTGGGTGGTTAAATCGTGTATTTTTGTGTATTTTGTTGTAGGTGGTACAGAATCTGAATCCACCAACTGTTAAACCAGCCTTCGGTTCGTCTCCCCCCCCCTGTTCAGCTCAGGCATTTGCCGTCGCTGCTGCCGAACCAACTGCTGGCAAACCCCCTTCACGCATCTCAACCCTGGACTTATCTCGTCATCATTACACACACCTGGTTCCAATCCCCACTATATCACTGTATACATGCTCCCTCTGACATTTACCTTTGTCGGTCATTGCACATGTTACTTGTTTTCCTGAGAGGAATCTCTCCTACCATTTCCTGAGTACTTTACATTTTGCACTTTGAGTTCGCCCTGTGCCTTTTTGTTTATGAAGACATATTTTTAGCACAAAGGCATTTGGGTTTCCATCGCTTTTCCATCACCATCGCTTTGATGGTGCTTAAATAAACTCAGTAGTTCTAAACCTGTGAATGCCTCCTGCCTACTCCTCTCTACACCAGTGACACCAACATGCGCTTCCAACCCTTGGTTCTGAACAAGGTGAAGGTAAGTTGGCCAAAATATTTACAAGCTGATGGCTAAAAGATAGCTCAATTTACAGTAAGCATTGTATAAACATTAATTGGTTTGTGTTTGTAGACTAGTTGAACATGCATACAGTATCAGTCAACGTTTGGACACACCTTCAAGGATTCAAGGATTTTTCTTCAAGGATTTTCTTGATTTTTACTATTTTCTACATTGTAGAATAATAGTGAAGACATCAAAACTATGAAATAAAACATATGGAATCATGTAGTAACCAAAAAATGGTGAAGCAAATCAAAATATATTTTAAATTTGAGATTCTTCAAAGTAGCCACCCTTTGCCTTGATGGCTGTTTTGCACACTCTTGGCATCTCTCAACCAGCTTCATGAGGTTGTCACCTGGAATGCATTTCAATTAACAGGTGTGCCTTGTTAAAAGTTAATTTGTGGAATTTGCTTCCTTCTTAATGCATTTGAGCAAATCAGTTGTGTTGAGACAAGGTAGGAGTGGTATAGAGAAGATAGCCCTATTTGGTAAAAGACCAAGTACATATTATGGCAAGAAAACGCAAATAAGCAAAGAGAAACGACATCCCATCATCACTTTGACTGACCTTCATGTCTTAATCTGGAAAAGTTCAAGAACTTTGAAAGTTTCTTCAAGTGCAGTCGCAAAAACCATCAAGAGGTTTGATGAAACTGGCTCTCATGAGGACCGCCACAGGAAAGGAAGATCCAGAGTTACCCCTGTTGTAGAAGATAAGTTCATTAGAATTACTAACCTCAGAAATTGCAGCCCAAACAAGTGCTTCACAGAGTTCAAGTAAGAGACACATCTCAACATCAACTGTTCAGAGGAGACTGTGTGAATCAGGCCTCCATTGTCCAATTGCTGCAAAGAAACCACTACTCAAGGACAATCACCCAACTAATCATGTAAATGTAATTAACTAGGAAGTCGGGGCACCACGGAAAATCTTCAGATTACAAAGTTATAGTTTTCCGAATATAACTTCAGATATTTTAATATCTGATCAATTAGTCTTCTATTAGTGAATTATTCTTTACCTCACGTCAGTCTAATTCCAAACATCGTAAATTGTTGGTTATCTGCACAAACCCAGGCTTTAATATAAATCATCCATACACCAATTGGCTTAATAATTTATTTACTAACTAACTAAATAATCACAGAAATGCATGAACAAACAAACAGTAGATATTGGTTACTAACAATTATAGGGAAGATCCCCTAGTGGGCTAAACCGATATGACGGCTTGGTGGACAAAGGGAAGTGGATGTGGACTGAGAAAGAAGTGGTTGTCGGCGGTTGTCGGTATTCGCATCCCAGGTTTACATAATTTCTAGCTGCAGACTAGTAATTAGTATCTAAGATTTGCTCTTATTCTATAGGGATCGATAGTCTCAGAGTTGAACCACTTCCAGCTGTGTAGCCAATGCTCCACGTGATGTGGTTTCCTAGTCTTGGTACTCAAGCCTGTGCCACCTCAGTTTACACCGAGGTATGCGTGGTTTAAACTATTTGCAATCACAGCTCACTCTGTGGGTTTGCTCAGTCTTGGTACTCAATCCTGTGCCATCCCAGCTTACACCGAGGTATGCGTGGTCTGAAGAGGATTTCCTCAGGAGGAGAGTTTATTTGTAACAACAGGAAAGGCGGTTCCATGACGCCAGATCATGTCTGTGCTCACGCGGGCGGGCCAATGACTTAGTTAAACTTTAAAGGGAATACAATTCTCTCACATTAAATGTTTAACATCACATTACATCATTTCACAAATAGTTTAATCTTACTCATTCATTTTATACAAGAATTAGATGCAAAGAAAGAAGAAATGTACACATTAAGAGATATAGTTGTGTGTTTCCGGTCCTTTGTGAGGTCACCAAATGAAACACACTCAACATAACTGTCCCTTATTAAGTATCCACGGACAATTCCCACACTCTCAAAGGTGGACATATAGTTTCATTTTCCCATTTTGGGGATTTAGGAGTTTGGCCATGTGAAATCCTTTGTTCACTCTGTGGTTTCTCTCTGCATGAAAAGAGGGAGAGAGTCTCCGCCAGGCATTTACGACCTGAGATAACAGAACCTGGGTGTAGGAGAGAGTGAGAGAGGGGGAAGCCACGATCTATACCCAGAAAGACCCACATCATGACTACTTCAAGACTGTTGAAAAAAATAATTACAGGTGAAGCTAGTTGAGCGAATGCCAAGCGTTTCCAAAGCTATCAAGGCAAAGGGTGGCTGGCTACTTTGAAGAATCTAAAATCTAAAATGTATTTTCATTTGTTTAACCTGTCTAGGATCAGCGTGGCGCTAGCGGCACCCCCCCCCCCCCCCCACTGAAAAACCAGTGCCGCGAAATTCAAAAAAAATATTTTTTTTAAATATTTAACTTTCACACATTAAAGTCCAATACAGCTAATGAAAGACACAGATCTTATGAATCCAGTCAACATTTCCGATTTTTAAAATGTTTTACAGGGAAGACACAATATGTAAAGATGTACATCTATTATTTAAAAACACATTAGCATAATCCACCATCTTTTATTTGTCCACCAACACCAGTAGCCATCACCAATTCGGCTAAACTAAGATATTTATAGCCCCTAACCAACAAAAAAACTCATTAGATGACAGTCTGATAACATATTTATGGTATGGGATAGGTTTTGTTAGAAAAAAGTGCATATTTCAGGTATATGGCATAGTTTACAATTGCACCCACCATCACAAATGGACTAGAATAATTACAATGAGCAACGTGTTTACCTAACTACTAATCATCAAACATTTCGTAAAAATACACAGCATACACGAATCGAAAGACACAGATCCTGTGAATACAGACAATATTTCAGATTTTCTAAGTGTCTTACAGCGAAAACACAATAAATCGTTATATTAGCTTAGCACATAGCAATTAGCAGCCCAGCATTGATTCTAGCCAAAGTGAGCGATAAAAGTCAACATCGCCAAAAGATATTAATTTTTTCACTAACCTTCTCAGAATTCTTCCGATGACACTCCTGTAACATCACATTACAACATGCATATACAGTTTGATCGAAAATGTTTATATTTAGCCACCAAAATCATGGTTAGACAATGTGAAATGTAGACAAGCTGGTAAAGAAAATGTCTTTGCGCTACTTAGACAGTGATCTACTCTTATATATAAATACTCATAAACGTGACTAAAAAATACAGGGTGGACAGGGATTGATAGACAATTTAATTCTTAATACAATTGCGTTATTACATTTTTTAATTTATCCTTACTTTTCAATACAGTTTGCGCCAAGCGAAGCTACGTCAAAAAACATGGCGTCCTAAGCCACTAAAATGTTTCGACAGAAACACGATTTATCATAATAAAAATGTCCTACCTTGAGCTGTTCTTCCATCAGTATCTTGGGCAAAGGATCCTTTCTTGGGAGAAATCGTCTTTTGGTGGAAAGCTGTCCTCTTGCCATGTGGAAATGTCAACTGAGTTCGGGATGAACTGAAAAGCATGCCCAACTTTTCACATCGTTGCAAAAATAAATGTCCCAAAATCGCACTAAACGGATATAAATTGCTATAAAACGCTTTAAATTAACTACTTTATGATGTTTGTAACTCCTATAACGAGTGAAAAGATGACCGGAGAAATATAACAGGCTAAACTAACGCTTGGAACAGGAGAGGGTCGGTGTCTTCCACGCGCGTTACGCAGCTCCCAAAGAATGACTAGCTTCAGAGTTTTTTCATTTGTAGGGCCTGTGAACGCGCAATCGAGCCCGTTGGAATCGTCATCACGTAAAGGCATCCAGGGGAAGACGTAAGAAGTGTCCGTATAGTCATAGCAACGACAGTGCCCTTTTAACTGACTTCAGAAAAGTGGCCAACATTTCTCAAATCTGACTCCATGTCAGGGAAATTGCTGTAGAATGGGCTCTGTTCCACTTAGAGACAAAATTTCAACTCCTATAGAAACTATAGACTGTTTTCTATCCAATAATAATAATAATATGCATATTGTACGATCAAGGATTTTGTGGGAAGCCGTTTAAAAAATTTGCCACATTAGCATAAATAGTCTAAACAGCGCCCCCATCCCCAACAGGTTAACACTGTTTTGGTTTCTGCATGATTCCATACAGTATGTGTTATTTCATAGTTTTGATGTCTTCACTATTATTCTACAATGTAGAAAATAGTAAAAATAAAGAAAAACCCTAGGTGTCCAAACTTTTGACTGGTACTGTACATCTGCACAGGCACATCGATTACATTTACAACATTAAATGTAGCCTAATATAAATAAATATGGCATAACCCTCAACCTTTGCACGGTGACCAGACCGCACAATTTTGCCTAGGTAGGCAGACAGTATCTACCTACAGCCATGTCTATCAGGCATTCTTAGGCAAAACTTGTTATCGTTAAACCAGCTTCAGTTTTGGAGATTTTTACAACAGTAAATTGTTGTATTATTGTTTATTCTCACTGTTTCATAATAAACATAGCTAGCTAGCTTGCTGGATATGCAATACTTGTTATTTACATATGTTTGGAATCTTATATTGTGTCATGCCTATAATTTTGTGAGATTGATATGCTTCCTAGATCATACTCATAACCAATGTCAACCCTTGTCAATTGTGTTACATAGCTAGCTAGTACAATTGTTTACAGTTGCTGATGTTACACGTTTGCTGACAAATCCGAGGCGTGGCACATAAGTTAGCAGGCGCAAGGCTAACTAGCTAGCCAACTCCAGTCATGTGCTAACGTTTACTTGAAAACTTAGCTTTAGTTGGCTAGTTGTTAACTTAGTTAGCTAGCTATCTATATAACTAGGTAAGTGAAAACCTTTCTGGACTCCCCATCCCGGATCCGGGATATTTGTCATCAGAAACCCTGACTAGCATAGCGTAGCCTAGCGCGAACGGTATATAATAAAATATAATTTCATGAAATCACAAGTGCAATATTGCAAAACACGGCTTAGCCTTTTGTTAATCCATCTGTCGTCTCAGATTTTGAAATGATGCTTTACAGCGCAAGCAATACTTGCATTTGTGTAAATTTATCGATCGCTCAACAAAACAATAAGAACAGCGTCAGGTAACTTGGTCACGAAAATCAGAAAAGCAATCAAATTAATCGTTTACCTTTGATGATCTTCGGATGGTTTCACTCACGAGACTCCCAGTTAGACAGCAAATGTTCCTTTTGTTCTATAAAGATATTTCTTATATCCAAATACCTCCGTTTGTTTGCTGCGTTATGCCCAGGAATGTACCGGAAAAAGCGTTCGCGACAATGCCGGGAAAAAAAATCCAAATTATATCCATAATGTCCACAGAAACATGTCAAACGTTGTTTTTGATCCAACTTCAGGGTGTTTTTCAAATATCTATTTGATAATATATCAACCGGGACAGTTGGATTTTCACTAGGACCGAGAGAAACAATGGCTGCCTTTCACTTTTGCGCAAAAATCACTCGGAGAGCCCCCACCTATCCACTTACGCAATGTGCCCTTACACGCTCATTCTTCAAAATAAAAGCCTGAAACTATGTCTAAAGGCTGTTGACACCTTAGGGAAGACATAGAAAAATAAGTCTTATTGATATCCCTTGATATGGGCAATAGGAATGCATGGTAACAGAGAGGTCTCAAAAACAGGGCCACTTCCTGGTTGGATTTTCCTCAGGCTTTCGCCTGCAATATCAGTTCTGTTTAACTCACAGACAAAATTTTTACAGTTTTGGAAACTTCAGTGTGTTTTCTATCATAACCTGACTATTATATGCATATTCTAGTTTCGGGGGCTGAGAAATAGGCAGTTTCAAATGGGTACGCCTTTTTAGCCAAAAGCGAAAACTGCAACCCCTAGTTCTAAGAAAAATAATTTGATTCCCCCCACATGTATCACAGAGTATGTTAGCCAGGAATACACAATATGGGTTTCAGTAGACATACTCAAGTTAGCTAGGCACCATATTTGTCATCTGCCCTCTTGGTGCTGGCGTCAGCTGTAGCTGAGCTTTAACCGTTAGCTAACTACAACTCTTTGTTTCCAATCCTCTTCGCTATACTCCGATTGAAACATGTACGATTGAATGTCACCATGTAGCTAATAGATGCTCCATCATTGAATTCGTGTTGATGAGAGGAATCACTTGACGCAATTGTGTCTGGTCAGTTCTTTCAGTTTTGCCCAAAGGATTATTGTTAGTGTCTGCCTCCTTTAAAAAAAACACGCCTTAGGTGAGGGATGGGGGCCAGAGCTCAAAACACCACCCAACACAAGCTGTAGTCTTTCAGGTATTGGAAAAAATGTGTCTGCTCGTACACTTACTAATGAATTCCCCGATAGGAACATAGCTGAAAGACATCCAATGGCTTGAACAAGGACAATCATATCTACAGTCGTGGCCAAATGTTTTGGGAATGACACAAACATTAATTTTCACAAAGTTTGCTGCTTCAATGTCTTTAGATATTTTTGTCAGATGTTACTATGGAATACTGAAGTATAATTACAAGCATTTCATAAATGTCAAAGGCTTTTATTGACAATTACATGAAGTTGATGCGAAGAGTCAATATTTGCAGGGTTGACCCTTCTTTTTCAAGACCTCTGCAATCCGCCCTGGCATGCTGTCAATTAACTTCTGGGCCACATCCTGACTGATGGCAGCCCATTCTTGCATAATCAATGCTTGGAGTTTGTCAGAATTTGTGGGTTTTTGTTTGTCCACCTGCCTCTTGAGGATTGACCACAAGTTCTCAATGGGATTAAGGTCTGGGGAGTTTCCTGGCCATGGACCCAAAATATTGATGTTTTGTTCCCCGAGCCACTTAGTTATCACTTTTGCCTTATGGCTAGGTGCTCCTTCATGCTGGAAAAGGCATTGTTCGTCACCAAACCGTTCCTGGATGGTTGGGAGAAGTTGCTCTCGAAGGATGTGTTGGTAAAATTCTTTATTCATGGCTGTGTTCTTAGGCAAAATTGTGAGTGAGCCCACACCCTTGGCTGAGAAGCAACCCCACACATGAATGGTCTCAGGATGCTTTACTGTTGGCATGACACAGGACTGATGGTAGCGCTCACATTGTCATCTCCAGACAAGCTTTTTTCCGCATGCCCCAAACAATCGGAAAGGGGATTCATCAGAGAAAATGACTTTACCCCAGTCCTCAGCAGTCCAATCCCTGTACCTTTTGCAGAATATCAGTCTGTCCCTGATGTTTTTCCTGGAGAGAAGTGGCTTCTTTGCTGCCCTTCTTGACACCAGGTCATCCTCCAAAAGTCTTCGCCTCACTCTGCATGCAGATGCACTCACACCTGCCTGCTGCCATTCCTGAGCAAGCTCTGTACTGGTGTTGCCCCGATCCCGCAGTTGAATCAACTTTAGGAGACGGTCCTGGCGCTTGCTTGCCTTCTTCACAACAATTCAACCGCTCTCCTTGAAGTTCTTGATGATCCGATAAATGGTTGATTTAGGTGCAATCTTACTGGCAGAAATATCCTTGCCTGTGAAGCCCTTTTTGTGCAAAGCAATGATGACGGTACATGTTTCCTTGCAGGTAACTATGGTTGACAGAGGAAGAATAATGATTCCAAGCACCATCCTCCTATTAACCTGTTGAGGATGGGGGCGCTGTTGTGACTATTTATGCTAATCGTGTAATTTTTTAAACGGCTTCCCACAAAATCCTTGATCGTACAATATGCATATTATTATTATTATTGGATAGAAAACAGTCTATAGTTTCTATAGGAGTTGAAATTTTGTCTCTAAGTGGAACAGAGCCCATTCTACAGCAATTTCCCTGACATGGAGTCAGATTTCAGAAATTTTGGCCACTGTTCTGGAGTCAGTTAAAAGGGCACTGTTATTGCTATGACTATACGGACACTGCTTACGTCTTCCCCTGGATGCCTTTACGTGATGACGATTTGAATGGGGTCGATTGCGCGTTCACAGGCACTACAAATTAAAAAACCCTGTAGGTAGGAGCTCCTTTGCAGCTGCGTAATGCGCGTGGAGGACATCGACCTGCTATTTTTCCAAGCGTTAGTTTAGCCTGTTATATTTTTCCGGTCATGTTTTTACTCGTTATAGGAGTTAAAAACATCATAAGGTAGTTCATTTAAAGCGTTTTATAGCAATTTATATCCGTTTAGTGCGATTTTGGGACATTTATTTCTTTAACGCTGTGAATAGCTGGGCACGCTTCCAGTTCATCCCGAACGCAGTTGGCATTTCCACATGGCAAGAGGACAGCTTTCCACCAAAAGACGATTACTCCCAAGAAAGGATCCTTTGCCCAAGATACTGATGGAAGAACAGCTCAAAGTAGGACATTTTTATTATGATAAATCGTGTTTCTGTCGAAAATTTTTAGTGGCTTAGGACGCCATGTTTTTTGACGTAGCTTCGCTTGGCGCAAACTGTATTGAAAAGTAAGGATAAATTAAAAAATGTAATTCCGCGATTGTATTAAGAATTAAATTGTCTATCAATCCCTGTCCACCCTATATTTTTTAGTCACGTTTATGAGTATTTATGTATAAGAGTAGATCACTGTCTAAGTGGCGCAAGGACATTTTCTGACCAGCTGAGCTACATTTCACATTGTCTAACCATGATTTTGGTGGCTAAATATAAACATTTTCGATCAAACTCTATATGGATTGTGTAATATGATGTTACAGGAGTGTCATCTGAAGAATTCTGAGAAGGTTAGTGAAAAAATTAATATATTTTGGCGATGTTGACTTTTATCGCTCACTTTGGCTAGAATCAATGCTGGGCTGCTATGTGCTATGTGCTATGCTAATATAACGATTTATTGTGTTTTCGCTGTAAGACACTTAGAAAATCTGAAATATTGTCTGTATTCACAGGATCTGTGTCTTTCGATTCGTGTATGCCGTGTATTTTTACGAAATGTTTGATGATTAGTAAGTAGGTAAACACGTTGCTCTAAGTAGTTTTTCTATTCCATTTGTGACGGTGGGTGCAATTGTAACCTATGCCATCTACCTGAAATATGCACTTTTTTCTAACAAAACCTATCCCATACCATAAATATGTTATCAGACTGTCATCTAATGAGTTTTTTTCTTGGTTAGGGGCTATAAATATCTTAGTTTAGCCGAATTGGTGATAGCTACTGGTGTTGGTGGACAAATAAAAGATGGTGGATTATGCTAATGTGTTTTTAGGTAATAGATGTACATCTTTACATATTGTGTCTTCCCTGTAAAACATTTTAAAAATCGGACATGTTGGCTGGATTCACAAGATCTGTGTCTTTCATTAGCTGTATTGGACTTTAATGTGTGAAAGTTAAATATTTAAAAAAAATATTTTTTTTGAATTTCGCGGCTCTGCCTTTTCAGTGGGGGGGGGGGGGGGAGTGCCGCTAGCGGCACCCTCATCCTAGACAGGTTAAAGCTTCCAGTCTGTTATTCGAACTCAATCAGCATGACAGAGTGATCTCCAGCCTTGTCCTCGTCAACACTCATATCTGTGTTAACGAGAGATTCACTGACATGATGTCAGCTGGTCCTTTTGTGGTAGGGCTGAAATGCAGTGGCAATGTTTTTTGGCGATTCAGTTCATTTGCATGGGAAAGAGGGACTTTGCAATTAATTGCAGTTCATCTGATCACTCTTCATAACATTCTGGAGTATATGCAAATTGCCATCATACAAACTGAGGCAGCAGACTTTGTGAAAATTAATATTTGTGTAATTTTCAACTTTTGGCTACAACTGTACACCCACAAAAAAATAGAGTGCGATCAGTATAACATAGAGCCTTCACGAAATGCCACAAAGAAGGTCTGCATGTATTTTTAGACCCCACCCCTCATCAATACATCAATACACCGGAAAGCATCATGGGGTGTTTTACTCAGCACACAAGGCCCTGACCTGTCTTTCTACTGGACAATTATGTGTGAAATACATTTCACTGTCATAGAAATACCTCAGATAATATGAAACAAGCCCAGATTCCCCCAGGGTGAAATTTGGGCATTAACTCCATATTCTTAAAACTTCTCTAGGATAGGGGCAGCATTTTCACTTTTGGATAAATAGCGTGCCCAATTTCAACTTCCTTCTACTCATCCCCAGAATATAAGATATGCATATTATTAGTAGATTTGGATAGAAAACACTCAGAAGTTTCTAAAACTGTTTGAATCATGTCTGTAAGTATAACAGAACTTATGTAGCAGGCAAAACCCCGAGGACTAACCATAATTTCTTTTTTTTTTAGGTCACTGTCTGTTCAATGAGTTTTCATTGGAATACTGGATTTCTAATCACCCTGTTCTCAGTTCCTACCGCTTCCACTGGATGTCACCAGTCTTTGGAAATAGGTTGAGGTTATTCCTTTGTGCAATGAAGAAGTAAGGCCACCTGGAAACAGTGTAACGTCATGTGTACTGTTTGAGAGTTGCGCAAGACTAGAAACATAGCGTTAGTTTGTTGATCTCCTGTATTGAAAACAGATAGACCCGTCTTCAATTTGATCGATTATTTACGTTACAAATACCTTAAGTTGTATTACAAAAGTAGTTTGAAATATTTTGGCAAAGTTTAGAGGTAATTTTGAGATATTTTGTAGTGACGTTGAGCAAATTGGAAGCTGTTTTTTTCTGGATCAAACTCGCCAAATAAATGGACAATTTTGATATATATGGACGGAATTAATCGAACAAAAGGACCATTTGTGATGTTTATGGGACATACTGGAGTGCCAACAAAAGAATCTCGTCAAAGGTAAGGCATGTAAGGCATGATGTAATGTAAGGTAAAGCATGATTTATATTTTATTTATGCGTTTTGTGTCGTGCCTTGCAGTGTTGAAATATGCTACTCTCTTTGTTTACTGTTGTGCTATCATCAGATAATAGCATCTTATGCTTTTGCCGATAAGCCTTTTTGAAATCAGACATGTTGGCTGGATTCACAACGAGTGTAGCTTTAATTTGGTATCTTACATGTGTGATTTAATGAAAGTTTGATTTTATTTTATTTTTTTGAATTTGGCGCTCTACATTTTCCCTGGCTATTGGCCAAGTGGGACGCTACCGTCCCACATATCCCAGCGAGGTTTTAAGGATAAGCATTAACTCTGAATGGTTAAGGTAAGGGTTAAGGTTTGGGATAGGTTTAAAAAAACCATAAAATAACAACGTTCTATTGCTTGATTTGAACCATCCACAATGCCCTAGCAAAACTGAAACCTACTTGAAGGTAACAGTGCTCACTCTTGCCTCTAGTGGCCGGTTTCCACAGCATCTCCCAATGTCCTAAGACATAGATGGACGTTGAATACTGACTTGTATTCAGCACTAGGGAATAGGGTGCCATTTGGGCCTAGGTATTCCTTCAAGCTGTTTTATAATGTCACTTATAACCCACATGGTCCTGAGGGAGTATAGTGTGTGTGTGTGTGTGTGTGTGTGTGTGTGTGTGTGTGTGTGTGTGTGTGTGTGTGTGTGTATATATGTACACGTATATTAACAGCTCACATATTTATGGTGAAAACTGTTTCAGTTCCATGGTGCCTGCAGTGGTAATGTTCCTTGCTTTGACAATTTGTTCAACCCCTCCCTCCCTCCCTGCTTCCCTCCCTCCCAGCCACCATCCTGCTCTTTGCAGCACAACGCCTATCTTCTGCTCTTGTATCGTTGAACCAGAAGTGATCAAATTGGATTTGTGTTTCTTATATATTACATTATTTGTGTGTGTGTTTATGTTTGTTTGTTTGTGTGTGTGTGTGTCTGTGTGTGTTTATGAGATTTACAGCCACCAGTACTTTTGGCTGGATTTCTCATCAACCAATTAATCTGCACAATAATTGAGCGTCCTTGTTTGAATTCAAATGCAAGTGATATTTATGTGTTTTTCCGCATTTAATCAAACACATTCATGAATGCACGCATGGTGTAATGAAATACCTTTTGAGAGTTGCAGGTTTTGATAGTTGACATGACTCTTGACATCTTCATCAGACTCACCATCATCCTCAGGACATCCATTTGTCTGAACACTGGAAGAAAAGCGACTAGTCTAACCCCTGACCCCTTACTCCTGACCCCTCAACCCCCTGCCTTGGGCAGTATCCTCAGACATCATACAATTAGAGTTATCAGGTGACATTCTGAAATAGGGCCAGATTCCGGAACACAGTTTAGGCACTAAACCCGGTCCTAAGTTTTTTTGTACAGGACTAGTCTCAATATCAAATCAATCAATTTCCAACAATGCAGAGTTAAATAAACAATAAAACAGAGTTAGGTTTAGAAATAGGGACACAAGGAATAACAGTAGCTCTCATTATAGGGGAGATAAGTAAGTAGTCTTGTCCGAGCCAGAATAGCCCATAGGGCAGGAGCCAATCTCCTGGTTTCGTAGCGTGTGGCAGCTTGATGTACAAGTACACCCCCTGGACAGGATGCTAGTCTATTGCAGGGCCTAAAAACAAGGGAGGGAAATTAAGAAAATTCCCCTATGATCAGAGAGCAGACATACTGTTGAGACTAATACCTCAAACCTGGAATAATCTATATTAAAATGTAATTTTAGGGTGGTGTCATTTATTTTAGGTTTATTCCCAGCCAGGTCACCGATGATACAAGTCAGTATTCAACATCAATCCATGTCTGAGGATATCGGGAGATGACGTGAAAACTGGCCACTATGGTAACTATGGTAACTATGGTAACAGCTCTCACTAACTGTGAGAGCTGTTACCTTCAAGTAGGTTTAGCTAGGGCGTTTTAATATATTTGTTTTAAACCTATCCCAAACCTTAACCCCTACCTTAACCATTTTGAGTTAATGCCCAACCTTCAGAATTTGGATTTAATGCCTCAACTTAACCCTTATCTTAAACATTTGGAGTTAATGCCTAAACTGAGACTTGTGTGTTTTGAAATTTGACGTTTCAGAAACATGGATGAACATCTACTTTTGAGACTGTGAGAGTGGGTAGTTATTCCTTTACCCTGGGTGATGCTGTTCCATTAGATGCCACAGTCTCATCATTTCTCTCTCTCTCTCTCACACACACACACATACACACACACACACTCACACGCACACGCACACGCACACACGCACACACAAAGTGCACACGCACACACAAAGTACACACGCACACACAAAGTACACACGCACACACAAAGTACACACGCACACACAAAGTACACATGCACACAGATAAACACATCACAATATGTTTCAAATTATCCAGGGTATTGTGTCCTTTTCAGTGTAGTACAATAACCATGTGTATCTCTGTATTTTCTAAGATAATTGACCTCGCTTTAACTTCACTTTTTTATATAGAGGATATCATCCCATTGTAGTCAGTCTGTTGTATATGTGATTGGATGATTAGTTAAACTGAAGGAATTCTCAGCAGGAGCTGGCCATCTGAGACAGGCCAAAACCTTACACTGTAAAACAATCTCCTCTATTTCACACTCCATGACCGGCTTATTACTTCACAACTGTCAAAGAAATAGGTTGTTGATCAGATAACCAGTGGCTATATATCCATGTGTGTGTGTGTGTGTGTGTGTGTGTGTGTGCCAATATTTCTATGGTGTAATATGACTGTCATAACCTCAGGGTACAGTGCCCAGGGTATACTGTGACTGGTTTTAACCAGTCCAACCAGAGTTATGGGGAGTAATTAGAGAGGTGCCATCAGATTAAACAACAATATCCCCCATAGTCCCTCATATCTCCTGTGTAAATCTACAGGATTAAAATCAAATCAGCTCACACAGTCCCTCGTGTGTCCTTTGTACAGGGGACGGACTTATCACATTGGATTTTAAATATTTTTTTCTCTTTCATCTCTCATACTGCTCATTCTCTCTCACCCATTCTCACGGACTCCCTTCTCCCACTACTCTCTCTCCATCTCTGAATGTTCACAAAACCCTGTTACGGCTCTCGTTGGTGGTAGGAAGAGTGGACCAAAGCGCAGCGTGGAAAGTGTTCATGATTCTTTTAGTAAAAAAAAACCACTCAAACAAAATAACAAACGTGAAAACGAAAGCGCACAGTTCTGTCAGGCAGAAACACTAAACAGAAAACAAGATCCCACAAAACCCAAACGGAAAATGACAACTTATGTATGATCCCCAATCAGGGACAACGATAGACAGCTGCCTCTGATTGGGAAACACACACGGCCAAAACAAAGAAATAGAAAACAGACTTTCCCACCCTAGTCACACCCTGACCTAACCAAACATAGAGAATAATAGGGATCTCTAAGGTCAGGGTGTGACAAACGCTAAAGGAAGAAGAGAAGTTGATTGTCAACCTAGAGAGGTGGGTAGATGGTATGGATCAAGAGGAGAATGCCCACTTATATCTGAGCCCCTGACATCCATCATGCTATTGTTGTTTACCTTGGACTGAAATGGATTCAGAAAGCCCAAAAGTAAACAAACAACCAAAACCATACAGACAGATAAGAGGATGAATACCTGCATGAATTATCGAAACACAAAATACCCCCACATCTAAACAACCTTGGCATAACTTTTCTCTCTACCCTTAAAATAAATAAATAAAAAGTTCCATGTCTTTGTGTTTGGCCATGTGGCTGACCTCCCTTTGCTGTTAAATTGAACATCTATTATCAATCACTAAGGAAGCACATCACACCCTGGCAAATTAAATCAAACTTTATTTGTCACATGCGCCGAATACAACAGGCGTAGTATTCGAGGTAATTTATACATCTAGGTAGGGGTGAAGTTACTATGCATAGATAATAAACAGCAAGTAGCAGCAGTGTAAAAAACAAATGGGGGGGTGTCAATGTAAATAGTCCGGTGGCCTTTTGACTAATTGTGGCTCGGGGGAAGAAGCTGTTAAGGAGCCTTTTGGTCCTAGAGTCAGTGCTCCGGTACCTCTTGCCGTGTGGCAGCAGAGATAACAGTCTATGACTTGGGTGACTGGAGTCTCTGACAATTTGTTGGGCTTTCCTCTGACACGCCTATTACATAGGTCCTAGATGGCAGGAAGCTTGGCCCCAGTGATGTACTGGGCCATACACACTACCCTCTGTAGTGCCTTACTGTCAGATGCCGAGCAGTTGCCATACCAGGTGGTGAGGCAACCGGTCAGGATACCCTTGATGGTGCAGCTGTAGAACTTTTTGAGGATCTGGGAACCCATGCCAAATCTTTTCAGTCTCCGGTATGGGGGCTGTGTGGAGGAGAAGGTACTGCTCCGCTTCAGCCATTATGGGCATCCTAGCTGTGTGGAGGAGAATGTACTTCTCCGTTTCAGCAATTATGGGCAGCCTAGCTGTGTGGAGGAGAAGGTACTGCTCTGTTTCAGCCTCTGTGTGCAGCCTAACTGTGTGGAGGAGAAGGTGCTTTTTGTTTCTTAAGTGAAATGTTTGAATCCTTTATGAAGTAATGTGATTTGTGAATTCAAATAAAGTATTTAAAGTGTGTGTGTGTGTGTGTGTTCCAGTTGGTCTTGCAGACTGTCTGTGTGTTCTAGTCAGGAGGCCTGACCCAGTTCTATCTCTGTCACTTTGCTCAAACTTCTGTCTGATCCCCCAATACAGCTGCTGCTACACACACACACACACACACACACACACACACACACACACACAGTTCCTTATGAAACTTTATTTTAAAGTTGAGGAGTAGAAAACAGAGAACAAACAGCCTTCAGTCACACACACACAGAGGGGCTACAGGACAATATGGTCTGAGACCATATAATTACAATGTATTTCTGTGTTTGAGACAGACAGAGATAGATGGGCTGTCTGTTGAGTCATTCTGTCTGTCATTCCAGGGATGGATTGTTTTCCAGAGATCTAAATGTGTTCAGGGTAAGTTATATGGCCTTGAGGTAAGCCATACAGTGATTCTGAACCCTGCATATCCAATGAGCACATCACCAGTACCCTCTCTGTTACCTCTGAATCACGGTAGTATAAAGCTTTAATGCTTAACCACTTATCCAGTGTTCTTATCCTCTTCACAGGAAACCAGGAACATTCCCAGAACATTAGCTAAGATTCCTATTAAGTTCTAGTTTTATCTAACATTAGGAGGATAACAATCAAAGAATGTTTTTAACAACAAAATATTTTTTCTTCAAAAATGTTGTTCATGAAATATCCTAGTTATGTTCTCCTAACATTCACTAAAATGTTGTTCATGAAATATCCTAGTTATGTTCTCCTAACATTCACTAAAATGTTGTGCACAACATCTGTAACAATCGCCACAGAACGTTCCCCAGAAAGTTGTATGTAATAACACAATGTACCAGTAATGTTTCCCCAGCAAACCAACATTAGTTTGGTGAAATGCTCCAGAAAATGTGTTGGGTTGTGGCAATGTTCTCATAACACAAAACACTGTCTAGCTGGGCTGATGATTACTCCAGAAAATGTGTTAGGTTGTGGCAATGTTCTCATAACACAAAACACTGTCTAGCTGGGCTGATGATTATACAATGCTTGTATAAAACATGCACCTGATGTTGCAAGAATGTTCCCACAACACATTTTGTCTGTTCTTTAAAAGTACCCAGAATGTTTCATTAGGTTGTGGGAACAGTCTGGTGGGAACTATGTATGTACATCACAAAATATATGTTCTCTAAACACAAAAGCTGTCCTGTTCCCAAAATACAAAATTTGCTCAGTTGTGATGACATTCAAATCAAATCACAGTTTATTAGTAACATGTGCCGAATACAACAGTGAAATGCTTCCTTTCGAGCCCCTAACCAACAATGCAGTTAACAAAAATACAGATAAGAAAAAGAGATAAAGTAACAAGTAATTAAAGAGCAGCAGTGAAATAACAATAGCGAGACTATATACAGGGGGGTACCGATACAGAGTCAATGTGTGGAGGCACCGGTTATCTGAGGTAGTACAGTATGTACATGTAGGTAGAGTTATTAAAGTGACTATGCATAGATGACAACAGAGAGTAGCAGTAGAGTCTACAAAATAGCTTCTAACACTCTACTCAGCAAACTGGATGCAGTCTATCACAGTGCCATCCGTTTTGTTACCAAATCACCTTATACCACCCACCACTGCAGCTCTAGTCGGCTGGCCCTCGCTACATACTCATTGCCAGACCCACTGGCTCCAGGTCATCTATAAGTCTATGCTCGGTAAAGCTCCGACTTATCTCAGTTCACTGGTCACGATAACAACACCCACCCGTAGCACACATTCCAGCAGGTATATCTCACTGATCATCCCCGAAGCCAAAACCTCATTTGGCCGCCTTTCCTTCCAGTTCTCTGCTGCCAGTGACTGGAACGAATTGCAAAAATTGCTGAAGTTGGAGACTTTTATTTCCCTCACCAACTTTAAACATCAACTATCTGAGCAGCTAACCGATCGCTGCAGCTGTACATAGTCCATCTGTAAATAGCCCACCCAATCTACCTACCTCATCCCCAAACTGTTTTTATTTTATTTACTTTTCTGCTCTTTTGCACATCAGTATCTCTACTTGCACGTCATCATCTGCTCATTTATCACTCCAGTGTTAATCTGCTAAATTGTAATTATTCGCTCCTATGGCCTATTTATTGCCTACCTCCTCATGCCTTTTGCACACACTGTATATAGACTTTCTTTTTTCTACTGTGTCATTGACTTGTTTATTGTGTTATTGGTTTGTTTATTGTTTACTCCATGTGTAACTCTGTGTTGTTGTCTGTGTCACACTGCTTTGCTTTATCTTAGCCAGGTCGCAGTTGCAAATGAGAACTTGTTCTCAACTAGCCTACCTGGTTGAATAAAGGTGAAATAAAAAATAAATAAAAAATAGTGTAAAGAGGGGGTGGGGGCACTGCAAATAGTCTGGGTAGCCATTTGACTAGATGTTCAGGAGATTTATGGCTCGGGGATAGAAGCTGTTTAGAAGCCTCTTGGACCTAGAATTGGCGCTCCGGTACCGATTGCCGTGCGGTAGTAGAGAGAACAGTCTATGACTGGGGTGGCTGGAGTCTTTGACAATTTTTAGGGCCTTCCTCTGACACCGCTTGGTGTAGAGGTCCTGGATGGCAGGAAGCTTGGCCCCAGTGATGTACTGGGCCGTTCGCACTACCCTCTGTAGTGCCTTGCGGTTGGAGGCCGAGCAGTTGCCATACCAGGCAGTGTTGCAACCTCATTCATACAATGTTCAAGTTCGCTAGACCGGCTCATTAGACTGCAGATTCCTCACTCCCTAGATGCGCAATTAAAGGGCCAGATATGCAATTAAAGGGGAATTACATAAAAAAATCGTACGGAACCCCCACCAAAAAATGGCCTTTTTCCAATTTCGTTGTTTCACTATGAACAATTGTACTTTTGAGAGTGAAAACCAAAAACAATCTAAAGTCAGTAAAAATAAAACGGAGAAAACATAATTTGGGAAATATCAAACAGATTGCAGATTTTATAGCGGTCACTTAGAGTTGTTTATTAACCATTATTTTAACATATATACTGACAAAAACATGCAGCGTAAAAGAGGGATTGGCGGGTGGTGGGTGGGACACAATGCAGATAGCCCGGTGAGCCAATGTGCGAGAGCACTGGTTGGTCGGCCCAATTGAGGTAGTATGTACATTAATTTATAGTTAAAGTGACTATGCATATATGATTAACAGAGAGTAGCACCAGCGTAAAAATAGGGGTTGGGGGGAGCACACAATGCAAATAGTCCAGGTAGCCATTTGATTACCTGTTCAGGAGTCTTATGGCTTGGGGGTAAAACCTGTTGAGAAGCCTTTTTGTCCTAGACTTGGCACTCCGGTACCGCTTACCATGCAGTAGTAGAGAGAACAGTCTATGACTGGGGTGGCTGGGGTCTTTGACAATCTTTAGGGCCTTCCTCTTACACCGCCTGGTGTAGAGGTCCTGGATGGCACGAAGCTTGGCCCAAGTGATGTACTGGGCCGTACGCACTACCCTCTATTGCCTTGCGGTCAGAGGCCTAGCAATTGCCGTACCAGGCAGTGATGCAACCAGTCAGGATGCTCTCGATGTTGCAGCTGTAGAACCTTTTGAGGATCTCAGGATCCATGCCAAATCTTTTTAGTTTTCTGAGGGCGCATAGGCTTTGTTGTGCCCTCTTCACGCCTGTCTTGGTGTGTTTGGACCATTCTATTTTGTTGTTGATGTGGACACCAAAGAACTTGAAGCTCTCAACCTGCTCCACTACAGCCCCGTTGATGAGAATGGGGGCGTGCTCGGTCCTCCTTTTCCTGTAGTCCACAATCATATCCTTAGACTTGGTTACGTTGAGGTATAGGTTGTTATTCTGGCACCACCCGGCCAGGTCTCTGACCTCCTCCCTATAGGCTGTCTTGTCGTTGTTGTGTTGTCTGCAAACTTAATGATGGTGTTGGAGTCATGCTTGGCCATGCTGTCGTGGGTGAACAGGGAGTACAGGAGGGGACTGAGCACGCACCCCTGTGGAGATCCAGTGTTGAGGATCAGCGTGGCAGATGTGTTGCTACGTACCCTCACCACCTGAGGGCGGCCCGTCAGGGATGCTGCCACCACCATGCTTCACCGTAGGGATGGTGCCAGGTTTCTTCCAGATGTGACGCTTGGGCAAACTCCAAGCTGCCTGTCATGTGCCTTTTACTGAGGAGCCACTTTCCGTCAAGCCACTCTACCATAAAGGCCTGATGGGTGAAGTGCTGCTGAGATGGTTGTCCTTCTGGAAGGTTCTCCCATCTCCACAGAGGAACTCTGGAGCTCTGTCGTCGTGACCATTGGGTTCTTAGTCACCTCCCTGATGATGGCCCTTCTCCCCCGATTCCTCAGTTTGGCCGGGTAGCCAGCTCTCGGAAGAGTTTTGGTGCTTCTAAACTTCTTCCACTTAAGAATGATGGAGGCCACTGTGTTCTTGGGGACCTTCAATGCTGCAGAAATGTTTTGGTACCCTTCCCCAGATCTGTGCCTCGACACAATCCTGCCTCGGAGCTTTACAGACAATTCCTTCAACCTCATGGTGTCACGATCGTCGTATGGTGGAAGAGAGGAGGACCAAGGCGCAGCGTGATAACAATACATCTTCTTTTAATTATAACGAAGACAAAACGAAGAACACTGACAAACTATACAAAACAACAAACCAACGTGAAGCTATAAAACGAAAGTGTAGACACAAGCAACTAACGTATAGACATAGACAATCACCCACGAACTACCTAATGAATATGGCTGCCTAAATATGGTTCCCAATCAGAGACAACGATAGACAGCTGTCTCTAATTGAGAACCAATCTAGGCAACCATAAACATACATACACCTAGACTAGACACTGCCCCATAAACATACAAACCCCCTAGACAATACAAAACACATACATCCCCCCATGTCACACACTGACCTAACTAAAATAATAAAGAAAACAAAGAAAACTAAGGCCAGGACGTGACAGTACCGCCCCCCCCCCCAAAGGTGCGGACTCCAGCCGCAAAACCTGACACAGAAGGGGAGGGTCCGGGTGGGCCTTCTCACGGCGGCGGCTCGGGTGCGGGACGTGGACCCCACTCCACCATAGTCAATACCCGCTTTGGTGGTGCCTCTGGAGCGGGGACCCTTACAGCGAGTCCCGGACTGAAGACCATCCTAGAGGGCGCCACTGGACAGAGGGGCAGCGCCGGACTGAGGGGCAGCGCCGGACTGAGGGGCGGCTCCGGACTGAGGGGCGGCTCCGGACTAAGGGGCGGCTCCGGACTGAGGGGAGGCTCCGGCAGCTCCTGACTGGCGGGCGGCTCCGGCGGCTCAGGACAGCCGGGCGGCTCTGACGGCTCCGGACAGACGGGCGGCTCAGACGGCGCTGGGCAGACGGGCAGCGCAGGCGGCGCTGGGCAGACAGACAGCTCAGACGGCGCTGGGCAGACGGGCAGCGCAGGCGGTGCTGGGCAGACGGGCAGCGCAGGCGGCGCTGGGCAGACGGAAGACTCTGGCCTGCTGAGGCGTACAGTAGGCCTGGTGCGTGGTGCCGGAACTGGTGGTACCGGACTAAGGACACGCACCTCAAGGCTAGTGCGGGGAGCAGCAACAGTGCGTACAGGGCTCTGGAGACGCACAGGAGGCTTGGTGCGTGGTGCCGGAACTGGTGGTACCGGGCTGGAGACACGCACCACAGGGCGAGTGCGTGGAGGAGGAACAGGGCTCTGGAGACGCACTGGAAGCCTGGTGCGTGGTGTTGGCACTGGTGGTACTGGGCTGGGGCGGGGAGGTGGCACCGGATAGACTGGACCGTGAAGGCGTACTGGAGCTCTTGAGCACCAAGCCTGCCCAACCTTACCTGGTTGAATGCTCCCTGTAGCGAGGCCAGTGCGGCAAGGTGGAATAGCCCGCACTGGGCTGTGCTGGCGAACCGGGAACACCATGTGTAAGGCTGGTGCCATGTACACCGGCCCGAGGAGACGCACTGGAAACCAGATGCGTTGAGCCGGCTTCATGGCACCTGGCTCGATGCCCACTCTAGCTCGGCCGATACGTGGAGATGGGATGTACCGCACCGGGCTAAGCACACGTACAAGAGACACTGTGCGCTTTTCCGCATAACACGGTGTCTGCCCGTACTCTCACTCTCCACGGTAAGCACGGGAAGTTAGCGCAGGTCTCCTACCTGACTTCGCCACACTCCCCTTTAGCCCCCTCCCCCCAAGACATTTTTGGGGCTGACTCTCAGGCTTCCAGCCTCGCTTCCGTGCTGCCTCCTCATACCATCACCTCTCTGCTTTAGCTGTCTCCAGCTCTTCACGAGGGCGGCGATACTCTCCAGCTTGAACCCAGGGTCCCTTACCGTCTATAATTTCCTCCCATGTCCAGAAGTCCTGAGTGCGCTGCTGCTGCTGTCGCTGCTGCCCGTTACCACACTGCTTGGTCCGGGTTTGGTGGGTGTTTTCTGTAACGGCTGTCTTCGGGTGAAAGAGAGGGAGAACCAAAATGCAGCGTGATGATAATCCATATTTTAATTAGGATATTTAAACGACGAACAAAAACAACAAACTGACAGATGGAACCGAAAACGCTACAGTCCTGAACATGGGAACACAGAACAGATGAACACACGAACAGGAACAATCACCCACAAACAAACAGTGAAAACAGGCTACCTTAATATGGTTCCCAATCAGAGACAATGACAAACACCTGCCTCTGATTGAGAACCATATTAGGCCAAACAACAAACCCAACATAGAAACACAAAACATAGAATGCCCACCCAGCTCACGTCCTGACCAACTAAACAAAGACTAAACAAAGGAAATAAGGTCAGGAACGTGACAACAAATGTGGCAGTTAACAGGCAACAACAAGCTATAGGAGATAAATAAATAAATGGGGAAATTGAGTTTTAAATTGGTACATGCTTCATGTGAAATATTGTTCATATCCATGCTACTCATTGCTCATCCTTGCTCTAGTGTCTTATACCACACTCCATTGCCAGCAACAGTCCTCTGCAATACCGCCTTTAAAAAAAAATTCCGCAATTATTTTAGTTAGAACAGGACATACATTCCATTTAGCTACAGTTTTTACTGTAGTTCTCAAGTCAAAAGATTTAAGCAAACACAAGCAATTCTAGCAGTAGCAGCTTGTGACTAGTTAATGTTGAAGAACATGGATTAGTAGCCTAGGCTATATGTAATAGCTGTATTACATAAACTCAGACCTGGCTGATCTATTTTTATTTTCTTCTGTGGAATTCATAATATTGTTGGAAATGTTTAAATGCTCTTTGTTCTTTGTATCCATAGAGCCAGATATTTTTTCCTATAGTCAACGCTCCAATCAGAAATTGGGAGAACACTCATTTAGAATGCCTGAAGCTTTAAGAGTACATGAGTGTGCCTGTGTGTGTGTGTATACGCACAAGTGTTTAACTTCAAGAACATTGATAAGAGGGAGTAGCCCTACTGAAACATATGGAGCATTAATAGCTAGCTGTAT
Organism: Salvelinus fontinalis; assembly: GCF_029448725.1. Classification (NCBI taxonomy): domain Eukaryota; kingdom Metazoa; phylum Chordata; class Actinopteri; order Salmoniformes; family Salmonidae; genus Salvelinus; species Salvelinus fontinalis. The sequence goes on from NC_074678.1 coordinate 16,679,587, forward strand.
GTTTCATTGACCTTTGTGTTGTTTATGGTACAAATGCTATTAAAAACATTCTGTTGCAGATTATTTTGTGTTTCCGTCCCTTAAAATCAGGGCACAGTATGCATGTCACTCAATGCACTGCTTTTTAAATGGAAAAAAATCTTTCTTTAGGCCCAAATTTGAGCAAATTATAATTGTTTGATTGATAGCAATTCAATACAGAAAATGATGTGATTAATCGTGATTAATTCCTTTTATCATTTGACAGTCCTACTCTCAATCCATATAATGTGACACTATGACAATAAACCACTGTAACATTTAAACCATTATACTCATACAGAGTAATGTTGACACTACATCTTTAAATCGGTGAGACTCTCATTATTGCAGCTAGCTTGTAAGAGTTTATGCCCGCTAGCATTCATGTCTCATTCCACTGAGGGAGATCACAGCAGGAGTCAATGGAACTCACTTTACATTTCAGAATATCACAGTGTGGTGCTATCCCATATATGCCCTCTCTCTATGCGACATCCCAAATGGCACCCTTTTACCTTTATAGTGCACTACTTTTGACCAGGGCCCATAGGGGATGTAGACATCCTTTATTTGTACCTTCCTTGTTGTAATCACTGATTTGACATGGTGGGACAGGTGAAAGCCATGTGGTGGAGCCCTTCCATTAATCTGTCGAATCAGGTATGATCAGTGATTGTCAGATTACGACAAGGAATGAAAGAAGGGTGGCTGCACTTACATTTTTTTTTGAACAGAGCAAAGTTCTCAGGACATCCATCTGGTCAGCTGACTCCTGATGTAGTGATGCTGTCTGTGACTGGTTCCACTGGAATCCCTTAGGATCTGATTGGCTGAAAGAGACCTAGGGGAGAAGCTTTTGATTGGTTCTAAAATATTTCTCTGTCTGTGTTTGTCTCCGAAAATGAAAATTTCATTTTGATGGAGGTTTTATTCTCAGCACCCCACCAGGGAAATCTGATGGAATTTAATGAGCCACTTTTATGCTTTGTGAGAATAAAAAAAACCTTCTGGTTTATGCTATAACATTATTTTTATCTTGATTTGACAGATGTTTCTTTCCTCCTCTCCTTTTAAATAATTCATGGGCTGATGCTTTCCTCATAGATAGAGTGCCTCTCTCAGAGACAATGGGATTCATCCCTGTTACTGCACACTCTACTCTACTCTCTGACACATTCTTCCCACCCGTATCTTATCTAACCAACCACCCATAGAGTCCAAACGGATTAAATGGTATGTTTAACTCATGACATTCTCTTGTTGTGACATTGGTATGGTGGTGGGTGGGGGTATTCGGTATTTAATGTAAACTCTCCATCACATGCATCTGACATTCTAATCATTTTCACAGCAGGATCAACTTATTACTGTACTTAACAGGTGGTGTCATGCCCTAGCCTACACACTACTTAGTACACAGACACACACAAGCATACACAGACAAGAACACACACACATGGGCCTGTCCTCATCAATCCAGATTTAACTGAATGTCAGAGAGGCATCAGTCTCTTCTCTGTCCTCTGTCCTCTCTCTTCTCAGCCCAGTGGTTAGAGAGGCCTGTCTCACTGCAGCTGGAGATGGCCAGAGGACTCTCCGAGTACTGCCGCTGTTGAGGAGAGGAGGGGAGAAGAGAGAGGGTGAGAAGGAAAGGAGGAGAGAAAGCAGAGTCAGAATAGTGAAGTGGTTATTTACGGCAGTGAACAATTTTCTCCTCTGCTGCCCTGTGAGTGTTCTGAACAATGGGGGAGAGAGAAACGGCAGGCTGCTCTCCTCTCTGCCCTACGTGGTTCTGCCTTGAAAGCCAGTGAAAGCCTGCACCATGCAGCATGCTATAAACATTCTTTATAAACCAATCACTTTCCCTGCCTCCTCTCAACCACTCCATTAGCAGGTAGGAAGACCTTGACTGAGAGGACTGCTACCTGCTGATATGTTCAATGCAATGGAACCAATCAGAACACAATGCAATGGAACATAACACAACAGTACAGAATAGTTGTCTTGTAATCAGTGGGAAGGAGGAGTGTCAAACTTCATTGAGAAGATGTTCAGTCTTCTCTAAGGGCAGTTATTGTGTAAGGTACAGCATGAGTAAAATCTACCCTGCTCAGATTCTATAACCATAAGTATCTCCTAAACTCAGCAAAAAAAGAAACGTCCCTTTTTCAGGACCCTGTCTTTCAAAGAGAATTCGTAGAAATCCAAATAACTTCACAGATCTTCATTGTAAAGGGTTGAAACACTGTTTCCCATGCTTGTTCAATGAACCATAAACAATTAATGAACGTGCACCTGTGGAACTGTCGTTAAGACACTAACAGCTTACAGACGGTAGGCAATTAAGGTCACAGTTATGAAAACTTAGGACACTAAAGAGGCCATTCTACTGACTCTGAAAAACACCAAAAGAAAGATGCCCAGGGTCCCTGCTAATCTGCGTGAACGTGCCTTAGACATGCTGCAAGGAGGCATGAAGACTGAAGATGTGGCCAGGGCAATGAATTGCAATGTCCAAACTGCGAGACGCCTAAGACAGCGCTACAGGGAGATAGGATGGACAGCTGATCGTCATCGCAGTGGCAGACCACGTGCAACAACACCTGCACAGGATCGGTACATCCGAACATCACACCTGCGGGACAGGTACAGGATGGCAACAACAACTGCCCGAGTTACACCAGGAATGCACAATCCCTCTGTCAGTGCTCAGACTGTTCGCAATAGGCTGAGAGAGGCTGGACTGAGGGCTTGTAGTACTGTTGTAAGGCAGGTCCACACCAGACATCACCGGCAACAATGTCGCCTATGGGCACAAACCCACCATCGCAGGACCATATAGGACAAAAGTGCTCTTCACTGACGAGTCGCGGTTTTGTCTCACCAGGGGTAATGGTCGGATTTGCGTTTATCGTCAAAGTAATGAGCATTACACCGAGGCCTGTACTCTGGAGCGGGATCGATTTGGAGGTGGAGGGTCAGTCATGGTCTGGGGCGGTGTGTCACAGCATCATCGGACTGAGCTTGTTGTCATTGCAGGCAAACTCAACGCTGTGCGTTACAGGGAGACATCCTCCTCCCTCATGTGGTACCCTTCCTGCAGGCTCATCCTGACATGACCCTCCAGCATGACAATGCCACCAGCCATACTGCTCATTCTGTGCGTGATTTCCTGCAAGACAAGAATGTCAGTGTTCTGCCATGGCCAGCGAAGAGCCCAGATCTCAATCCCATTGAGCACGTCTGTGCCCTGTTGGATCGGAGGGTGATGGCTAGGGCCATTCCCCCCAGAAATGTCCAGGAACTTGCAGGTGCCTTGGTGGAAGAGTGGGGTAACATCTCACTGCAAGAACTGGCAAATCAAACTGGCAAAAGCACTTAATGCAGCTGGTGGCCACACCAGATGCTGACTGTTACTTTTGATTTTGACCTCCCTTTTGTTCAGGGACACATAATTCAATTTATGTTAGTTGCATGTCTGTGGAACTTGTTCATATTATGTATCAGTTGTTGAATCTTGTTATGTTCATACAAATATTTGCACATGTTAAGTTTAGTGAAAATAAACGTAGTTGACAGTGAGAGGACGTTTCTTTTTTTGCTGAGTTTGTATCCACATTTCACACATTTTTATAGTGAAGGTGTTGTAGTGAAGGACAACACAAGCATATGTGAATGTGGTCTGTATTTGTTGCCTTCAGTGATAATTATATCCATACGGCTGATATGACGGTAAATGGGTGTACCACCATTAGGCAAAGTGCAGGTATATCTCTATATGGCTGATGTGGTGGTAATTCCCCAGGCTTACTTGTAATGGTGATGGTGATTAGAGAAGCATTAGCTATTCCGATGAGTTAATATTACTGAGAATGCATTGGTCATTTGTGTACATTTTCAGGGTCGGATGTGTTAGTGTGTGATGAAAGAAGGAAAGAGAAAGTGAGTGAGTGGGATTTAAGTGAGTTTGTGTGTGTGTTGTGTGTGTGTGTGTGTGTGTGTGTGATCGTGAGCGTGTGCGTTAACTATGTGTGGGTGGAAGGTATGTGGGTGGCGGGAGCGGTACTGCAGTGCATGCTGGTCTATATGGTAATGAGTTATAATTGCAGCGTGCGTTCTGCTTGACTGTGCTTTTAAGATTCAGGGAGAATTTACATCATTATGCGGTCCTTTCAAATATGCTAATCAGCTTTTTTTCCCTCTTCTGCTTCTCTGAGGCATCTTTCATTGCAATTATATGCCGAGTCCATGGCATCATCGCAAATGGCACCCTATTCCCTAGACAGTGCACAGATTTTGACCATAGCCCTATGCGCTCTGGCAAAAAGTAGTGCAATGAATAGCGAATAAGATGCCATTTGGGAGGCAAACCATTTCTCTGTAAATACACGATCTGAGCACTGAATTATTCAGTGAAATCTAAACAGTTTCACTTCTTTCTCTTCAGAACCTGATGCTGGCTAGTTGTGGGTGTCAAGGAGCAGGTATAGCAGGTATGTACAACAAGCTACTTTGTATGTACTTAACATGGAGATCGAGGTCCTTCCCTGAAAGGTGTGTTTAGTAAAAGAGCAGTGATCTCCACTGACATACACACACTGGTTCAATTAGAGCTCGGTCTGTCCCCAACCTCATCTCGCTGTGTACGTACATCCCAAATGGAACCCTGAAAACAAACGGTTCTATATAATGCCAAATAAGCGTTGTTTGGCTTGGAACCATAGCGGAATCATTTTTGGTGATATATGGAACTTTCTTTTTAAGGTTCTATAAACAACCATGCTCATAAGGTTCAAATTGGAACCTGTATGGTGCTATAAGGGTTCTGCTATGGTAACATCACTTTTGGGGCAATATATAACATTTATGGAGAATGGCTCTATAATAAAACCTTTCTCAATCTCAAAGGTTCTTTGTAGAACCATACAGGTTTTTTTGTATTGTATTGTTAGAATTCCATTGGTGTTATTATTGTGTTGAATCAGGTGTGCTAGCTCTGGAATTGTTGGGGGACCCCCAGGAGAGAATTACTGACTTATTCAAACGCTCTGAATTGACACAAGGCCATTAGTCATATTTAACATGTAATAGTATAGCACACCAGATTGGATAAACTGGAATGACACTCTCACTCACAGTTGCACAAAAAGAGTTGTGAACAACCACGCCCCAAAATATTCCAAAGATCCGCCGCTCCTACATTTTAATTATCACTGAAAGAGGAAAGAACCTACGGAAGTCCAGAGGGGAGAAATGGATAACAAAAAAAAAGGTTCCCTCATTATGTCAAAATTAGTTTTATCGAGATCACAAGATAATTTTCTCATGATCACGATATAACAAAAGCTGTTTTGTTGAGGTCACGAGATACATTGGAGTGGACGTATTAATGATAGATTGACAGTATGGCTGAGGCGGCAGAGCCCACAGTGGATCAGCACATACGTTTTTATTGATTGCTACACAAAGGATGGTACATTTCATGTTAACATCATGCTTTCATTTGTGTTTGGAGCTTATTATCAGTTTATAAGTTAGACTGTTAGCAAGCTCAATGCCCCTTACCTTGAGCTAAGAGCTAGTGGGGCATCTAAGCTGTTGTGGGGCATTTAAGCCCTGAACGATGCGTAACAGGCAACTCCATCTCCCAGGCTGTGTGCCACCCCAAGACCACAGCCAATTGCATGCAAGCAACAACACAGCTAACTTGGCTAGTCTTGCGAGTGAGCTAGGTAGCTAGTTAGCTAGGTAGTCTTATTAGCTAGCTAGCTAGCTTGTTAACTATGCTGGTTGTTAGCTTGCATAACTGATATGTGTGTAATTGTAAGGGACACTTCATGTTTTATGGATAATATTTACATTTACAGAGTGGGTGAGCTCCATTCCTTACAGGCTGATCAGATTCAATAGCAGCCTTAGAATCTGATGTGAGGATGCTGCCTAAATAAATTATAATGAACTTCACAGGATGGTGAATGTGCAAGGTGATGAGCTTGATGCTCCTTTCCAATAAATATTGAGGTTCTTATTCTGATGACACGATGATCAACGCTTGGCTGCCGTTTGACAAAAACAAATAATATCGCTCTTATCCATAATAATCTCATACTGTAGATAGTACACAAAGTTATTTATGTGCACTACGTCATCACACACAGCCTTTTATCCGCAAAAACTCAGTTGAAACATCTCTGGTGGAAAAATTTGCATATTATTTTATGCAGATTTTAGAATATTTGCATGAAAATCTGTCGCAAATTGAATGGAAACTTTCCTAATGTCTTGGAGTGTGCGATGGAAACACAACTTCTTCTGGCTGCAAGACCGAGGCCGGCCACAATATGACAACAGCCACTTCAAGTGCAGGGCGCAAAATTCAAAATATAGTTTTTAGAAATATTTAACTTTCACACTTTAACAAGTCCAATACAGCAAATGAAAGGTACACATCTTGTGAATCCAGCCAACATGTCCGATTTTTAAAATGTTTTACAGCGAAAACAGCACGTATATTTATGTTAGCTCACCACCAAATACAAAAAAGGACAAACATTTTTCACAGCACAGGTAGCATGCACAAAGCCAACCTAACTAACCAAGAACCAACCAAACTAACCAACAAACAACTTCATCAGATGACAGTCTTATAACATGTTATTCAATAAATCTATGTTTTGTTCGAAAAATGTGCATATTTCAGGTATAAATCATAGTTTACATTGCAGCTACAATCAGAAATTGCACCGAAAGCAGCCAGAATAATTACAGACACCAACGTCAAATACCTAAATACTCATCATAAAACATTTCTGAAAAATACATAGTGTACAGCAAATGAAAGACAAGCATCTTGTGAATCCAGCCAATATTTCCGATTTCTTAAGTGTTTAACAGCGAAAACACAATATAGCGTTATATTAGCTTACCACAATAGCCAGAAACACAAGCCATTCCCCAGTAGCAAAAGTTAGTGATCGTAACAAACCAGCAAAAGATATAACATTTTTGACTAACCTTGATAAGCTTCGTCAGATGACAGTCCTATAACATCAGGTTATACATACACTTATGTTTTGTTCGAAAATGTGCATATTTAGAGCTGAAATCAGTGGTTATACATTGTGCTAACGTAGCATCTTTTTCCCACAACGTCCGGATATTTTTCTGACACACATATTCTGACCAAATAACTATTCATAAACATAACTAAAAAATACATGTTGTGTAGGAAATGATAGATACACTAGTTCTTATTAATGCAATCGCCGTGTTAGAATTCTAAAAAATAACTTCATTACGATATGCAGTTTACGTTATGGCGAGAGAGTACCCAAAACCTGTCCGCAAACGACTAGTTCACATGTACGACAGATATGTGAAATAACATCATAAAATGGGTCCTACTTTTGCTGATCTTCCATCAGAATTTTGTACAAGGGGTCCTTTGTCCAGAACAATCGTTGTTTGGTTTTAGAACGGCCTTTTTCTCGATTTAGCAAGCACACTTGCCAAGTGGCGCGAATCTCTCCATCGTCAACAAACTCAGAGAACGGAACACGGCAAAACTCCCGGAAAAATTTCAATAATCTGATTAAACTGTATTGAAAAAACATGCTTTACGATGATATTGTCACATGTATCAAATAAAATCAAAGCCGGAGATATTAGTCGTCCATAACGACAGCTTATCAGAAGGCAAATCCAGGTCCCTTCTCGCGCTCTCCAGAAAACAGGAAACTGGTGACACGTCATACAAAGAGCATTTATTCGAGCCCAGATCAAGTTACACACTCCATTTCTTCTCTCACTGCTTGTCGACATCTAGTGGATTTATTTCACTATTTGTTTTTTTGACAAACAAAAACATACATTGACAAAAACAATAGACAACTTAACATTTACATACATATCCACAAACATGAATGACATCACACTTGCTCAGATCCACATGTTCACAGCGTATTCACACCCATTGCTGTTTCTAATGCTTGTGAGACTCTGCCCCATATGACTTAACATTGTTGTCACATTCTGACCTTAGTTCCTTTGTTATGTCTTTATTTTAGTTTGGTCAGGGCGTGAGTTGGGGTGGGCATTCTATGTTGTCTTTTCTATGTTTTGTTCTATTGTCCTTTTCTATGCGTTTGGCCTAGTATGGTTCTCAATCAGAGGCAGGTGTCAGTCGTTGTCTCTGATTGGGAGCCATATTTAGGTAGCCTGTTTTTCATTGTGTTTTGTGGGTGATTATTTTCTGTGTAGTGGATGTCCCCTTACAGAACTGTTGCATTTCGTTCTCCTTTGTTATTTTGTTTAGTGTTCTATGTTTAATAAATGTAATGATGAACACTTACCACGCTGCGCTTTGGTCCTCACCTCATTCCAACGACGAGCGTTACTGAATCACCCACCAACTAAGGACCAAGCAGCGTGGTATCGGGCAGCAGCGAGTTCTGGACTCTTGGACATGGGAGGAGATTTTGGACGGTAAAGGACCTTGGGCACAGGCTGGGGAATATCGCCGCCCCAAGGCAGAGCTGGAGGCAGCGAAAGTTGAGCGGCGGCGATATGAGGAGGCAGCACGACAGGTACAAGAGGCAGCCCCCCAAAAGTTTTGGGGGAGGGAACACGGGGAGTGTGGCAGAGTCAGGTTGGAGACCTGACCCCACTCCTCGTGCTTATTGTAAGCAGCGCGTTACTGGTCAGGCACCGTGTTATGCGGTTAAGCGCACGGTGTCGCCAGTACGTGTCCATAGCCCGGTGCGCTATAGGACAGCCCCCCGAAAGTGTCATGCGAGTGTGGGCATCCAGCCAGGGCGTATTGTGCCTGCTCAGCGTGTCTGGTCTCCGGTACGCCGTTTCGGGTCAAGGGTATCCTGCGCCGACTCTGCGTGCTGTGGCTCCGGGGCGCTGGGAGGGTGCAGTGCGTCCTATGCCGGCACTCCGCTCGTGCCGGGCGAATGTGGGTATTGAGCCTAAGGGGGAGGTGCGCGTAGTATGCACCACATCGCCAGTGCTCACCCACAGCCCGGTTCAACCTGTGCCTGCACTCTGGAGGGTCCGGGCTAGAGTAGTCATCCAGCCTGGGGAAGTGGTGCCAAGGCTGTGCAACAGAGCTCCAGTGCTCCCCCACAGCCCGGGCCTTCCGGTGCCTCCTCCAAGCACCAGGCCTCCTGTAGGTCTCCCCAGCCTGGTAGGTCCTGTGACAGCCCCACGCACCAGGCTGTCTCTCCGTCTCCTCCCTACAGGTGCTCCCGTCTGTCCTGAGCCGCCTGAGCCGCCCATCTGTCCTGAGCCGCCTGAGCCGCCCGTCTGTCCTGAGCCGCCTGAGCCGCCCGTCTGTCCTGAGCCGCCTGAACCGCCCTTCAGTCCGATGCCGCCTGAGCCGCCCTTCAGTCCGGAGGCGCCTGAGCCGCCCTTCAGTAAGGAGCCGTCTGAGCCGCCCTTCAGTCAGGAGCCGCCTGAGCCGCCTGTCAGTCCAGAGGCGCCCGTCAGTCCAGAGGCGCCCGTCAGTCCAGTGGTGCCCTTTACTAGGGTCTCCAATCCAGGGTCGGTGACGAGGGTCGCCGCTCCTAAGGTGTCACAGGAGTGGGCCGAGACTATGGTGGAGTGAGGTCTACGTCCCGCAGGGGGGGGGGGGGGGGGGGGGGGGGGGGTACTGTCACGCCCTGACCGTAGATTGCTTTGTATGTTTCTATTTTTAGTTTGGTCAGGGTGTGATGTGGGTGGGTATTCTATGTTGTAGGTCTAGGTTTTCTGTTTCTATGTGTTTGGCCTGCACCGGCCCAAGACAAACGAAAGCGAAAGCATTTGCCAAGAATGTTTTCATTTCATTAATCAGAGTCACCAAGACTCTTCCTAAATCTGGTCGCCCGGCCAAACTGAGCATTCGGGGGAGAAGGGCCTTGGTCAGGGAGGTGACCAAGAACCTGATGGTCACTCTGACAGAGCTCCAGAGTTCCTCAGTGGAGATGGGAGAACCTTCCAGAAGGACAACCATCTCTGCAGCACTCCACCAATAAGGCCTTTATGGTAGAGTGGCCAGACGGAAGCCACTCCTTAGGAAGAGGCACATGACAGCCAGCATGGAGTTTGCCAAAAGACACCTAAAGGACTCTCAGACCATGAGAAACAAGATTCTCTGGTCTGATGAAACCAAGATTGAACACTTTGGCCTGAATGCCAAGGGTCATATCTTGAGGAAACCTTGCATCATTCCTACGGTGAAGCATGGTGGGGGCAGCATCATGCTGTGGGGATGTTTTTCAGCGGAATGGACTGGGAGACTAGTCAGGATCGATGGGAAAATAAACTTTGTGAAATACAGAGAGATCTTTGAAAACCTGCTCCATAAGCACACAGCCAAGGCAATGCAGGACTGTCTTCAGGACACGTCTCTGAATGTCTTTAAGTGGCCCAGCCAGAGCCTGGACTTGTACCCAATCGAACATCTCTGGAGAGACCTGAAAATCGAAGCTCCCCATCCAACCTGACAGCTTGAGATGATCTGCAGAGAAAAATGGGAGAATCTCCCCAAATACATGACTACAAAGTATCCAATAAGTTACCTGTAAACTTGGTCCAAACATTTCCAAGCAAATGCCAAACGTCCTGCACGGTGTTGGGTTGTAAGCACAACCCCCACCTGTGGACGTCGGGCCCTCATACCACCCTCATGGAGTCTGTTTCTGACCGTTTGAGCAGACACATGCACATTTGTGGCCTGCTGGAGGTCATTTTGCAGGGCTCTGGCAGTGCACCTCCTTGCACAAAGGCGGAGGTAGCGGTCCCGCTGCTGGGTTGTTGCCCTCCTACGGCCTCCTCCACGTCTCCTGATGTACTGGCCTGTCTCCTGGTAGCGCCTCCATGCTCTGGACACTACGCTGACAGACACAGCAAACCTTTTTGCCACAGCTCGCATTGATGTGCCATCCTGGATGAGCTGCACTACCTGAGCCACTTGTGTGGGTTGTAGACTCCGTCTCATGCTACCACTAGAGTGAAAGCACCGCCAGCATTCAAAAGTGACCAAAACATCAGCCAGGAAGCATAGGAACTGAGAAGTGGTCTGTGGTCACCACCTGCAGAACCATTCCTTTTTTGGGGGTGTCTTACTAATTGCCTATAATTTCCACCTTTTGTCTATTCCATTTGCACAACAGCATGGGCAATTTATTGTCAATCAGTGTTGCTTCCTAAGTGGACAGTTTGATTTCACAGAAGTGTGATTGACTTGGAGTTACATTGTGTTGTTTAAGTGTTCCCTTTATTTTTTTGAGCAGTGTAAATTGACATTTTGGGGATATAAAGAAGGAATTTATTTAACAAAAGGACCATTAATTGTGTCACTGAGACATTTGGGATTGCAAAAAGATGAAGATCTTCAAAGGTAAGGCATTTAATATATCGTTATTTCTGACATTTGTGCCGCACCTGCCTGGTTGAAAAATGATTTTCATGTTTTGTATGCGGGGCGCTGTCCTCAGATAATCGCATGGTGTGCTTTCGCCGTAAAGCCTTTTTGAAATCTGACACAGCGGCTGGATTAACAAGAAGTTAAGCTTTATTTTGATGTATTACACTTATATTTTCGTGAATGTTGAATATTTATATTTCTGTAGTTTGAATTTGGCGCTCTGCAATTTCACCGGATGTTGTCAAATCTATCCCGCTAACGGGATTGGCGCTTTAAGGGATCCCTAAGAGGTTTTAAAATAAGGCTGTAATGTAACAAAATGTGGAAAAAGTCAAGGTGTCTGATTACATTTCCCGAATGCACGCAAGCTGGGAAACAGATTTGTTCAGGGCTTAAATGCCCAATGAGCGCATTGCAATCAACACAGCCATAGGGCATTTGAACAAATTAATGGATGATGCGTAGTACTCTCGTTACATCAGCAAAACAACTTTGTTATGTTGTGATCACCAAAACAGTTTCTTGTAATCTTGACAAAACTACTTTTGTTATGTAGTGATCATGAGATAAATATGTCACGATCTCAGCATAATGAGGGATTTGTTTTATTTTATTCTTTGTCCTCTCTGGCCTCCCGTAGAACCCTTTTTTGAACAGCAAAGAACCAGGGCTCAAAGGTTTCTTTGGGTCTGTATGATTCCACATAGAACCATCACCCTTCCCAAAGATCGCTTGAGGAACCCTCTTTTTTTGTGTGTATTCCCTATGGGCCTTGGTGAAGAGTAGTGCACTATGTAGGTAACACATTGCGATTGGGAACAGGGTAGAGTACTGGGTAGTAGGATATAGGTGCCCAGAACATAAGTGCTCACATTACACAATGATTGCTTGGTTGATCCTGCCCAGCATTTCTCGATTGTCATAGGGAAAAAATGCAGGCACTGTAACGATAATCCTCCTCCTCTTCATCCGAAAAGGAGGAGTATTGAGGGAACCAAGGCGCAGCGGATAGTGAAGACATAATGATTTATTAAAGACAAGACGAAAACACGAACTTCACTATAAACTAACAAAATAACAAAACGAAAGTAGACAGTCCCGAACGACGAACTTACATACAACGTAAAGAACGAAATGAACAGGAACAGACTACATGAAATGAACAAACCGTATACAGTCCCGTATGGTGCAAACATTGACACGGACACAGGAGACAATCACCCACAAACACACAGTGATAATGCCCTACCTAAATATGACTCTTGATTAGAGGAAAATGCAAACCACCTGCCTCTAATCAAGAGCCATACCAGGCAAACCGAAACCAACATAGAAACAGGTAACATAGACTGCCCACCCAAAACACATGCCCTGACCAAAAACACATAAAAACTAACATAAATAGGTCAGGACTGTTACAGTACCCCCCCCCCAAGGTGCGAACGCCGGGCGCACCAGCACAAAGTCCAGGGGAGGGTCCGGGTGGGCAGTTGACCACGGTGGTGGTTCCGGTTCCGGACGCTGTCCCCATACCACCATAGTCACTCCCCTCTTCTGTCTACCCCTACCACTGACCACCCAAACATTACCTTCCCCTAAATAATCAGCTAGCACCGGAACAAGGGGCAGCACCGGGACAAGGGGTAGCACCGGGACAAGGGGCAGCACAAAAACAAGGGGCAGCACCAGGATAAGGGGCAGCACCGGGACAAGGGGCAGCACCGGGACAAGGGGCAGCACCGGGACAAGGGGCAGCACCGGGACAAGGGGCAGCACCGGGACAAGGGGCAGCACCGGGACAAGGGGCAGCACCGGGACAAGGGGCAGCACCGGGACAAGGGGCAGCACCGGGACAAGGGGCAACACCGGGACAAGGGGCAGATCCCGGCTGAAGGACTCTGGCAGGTCCTGTTTGGACGGCTCTGGCAGGTCCATGCTGGCTGACGGCTCTCGACGCTCATGGCAGACTGACGGCTCTCTACGCTCATGGCAGGCTGACGGCTCTCGACGCTCATGGCAGGCTGACGGCTCTCGACGCTCATGGCAGGCTGACGGCTCTCGACGCTCATGGCAGGCTGACGGCTCACGACGCTCATGGCGCTCTGACGGCTCTGGCTGCTCATGGCTCTCTGACGGCTCTGGCTGCTCATGGCTCACTGACGGCTCTGGCTGCTCATGGCTCTTTGACGGCTCTGGCTGCTCATGGCTCACTGACGGCTCTGGCTGCTCATGGCTCACTGACGGCTCTGGCTGCTCATGGCTCACTGACGGCTCTGGCAGATCCTGTCTGGTTAGCGGCTCTGGCAGATCCTGTCTGGTTGGCGGCTCTGGCAGATCCTGTCTGGTTGGCGGCTCTGGCAGATCCTGTCTGGTTGGCGGCTCTGGCAGATCCTGTCTGGTTGGCGGCTCTGGCAGATCCTGTCTGGCTGACGGCTCTAGCGGCTCCTGTCTGGCTGACGGCTCTAGCGGCTCCTGTCTGGCTGACGGCTCTGTAGGCTCATGGCAGACGGGCGGCTTTGCAGGCTCATGGCAGACGGGCGGCTTTGCAGGCTCCTGGCAGACGGATGGCTCAGATGGCGCTGGGAAGACGGATGGCTCAGATGGCGCTGGGAAGACAGATGGCTCAGATGGCGCTGGGGAGACGGATGGCTCAGATGGCGCTGGGGAGACGGATGGCTCAGATGGCGCTGGGGAGACGGATGGCTCTGGCCGGATATGGCGCACTGTAGACCTGGTGCGTGGTGCCGGAACTGGAGGCACCGTGCTAATGATAAGCACCTTCCTACTAGTGCGGGGAGCAGAGACAGGGCACACTGAACTCTCAAAGCGTACTCTATACCTGGTGCGTGGTACCGGCACTGGTGGCACCTGGCTGAGGGCACGCACCTCAGGACTAGTACGGGGAGAAGTGACAGTGTGTACAGGACTTGGGGGACGCACAGGTGGCTTAGTGCGTGGGGCCGGAACTGGAGGCACCGAACTGGATACACGCACTACAGGGAGAGTGCGTGGAGGAGGAACAGGGCTCTGGAAAATGCACTGGTAGCCTAGTGCGTAATATAGGCACTGTAGGTACTAGGCTGGGGCGGGGAGGTGGCGCCGGAAATACCGGACCGTGCAGGCGTACTGGCTCTCTTGAGCATTGAGCCTGCCCAACCTTACCTGGTTGAATGCTCCCGGTCGCCCTGCCAGTGCGGCGAGGTGGAATAGCCCGCACTGGGCTATGCAGGCGAACCGGGGAAACCATGCGTAAGGCAGGTGCCATGTATGCCGGCCCGAGGAGACGCACTGGAGACCAGACGCGTTGAGCCGGCCTCATGACACCTGGCTCAATGCCCAATCTAGCCCTACCAGTGCGGGGAGGTGGAATAACCCGCACTGGGCTATGCACACGTACAGGAGACACCGTGCGCTCTACTGCGTAACACGGTGTCTGCCCGTACTCCCGCTCTCCACGGTTAGCCTGGGAAGTGGGCGCAGGTCTCCTACCTGCCCTTGGCCCACAACCCCTTAGCCCCCCCCCAAGAAATTTTTGGGAATTACTCACGGGCTTTTCGGGCTTCCGTGCAAGACGCGTCCCCTCATAACTCCGGTTCTTCACTCCAGTAGCCTCTGCTCTCCTCAGTGCCTCCACCTGTTCCCATGGGAGGCGATCCCTTCCAGCCAGGATCTCCTCCCATGTGTAGCAACCTTTACCGTCCAATACATCGTCCCAAGTCCATTCCTCCTTCTTGCGCTGTCCCTTACTCCGTTTAAACCGCTGCTTGGCTCTGGATTGGTGGGTGGTTCTGTAACGATAATCCTCCTCCTCTTCATCCGAAAAGGAGGAGTATTGAGGGAACCAAGGCGCAGCGGATAGTGAAGACATAATGATTTATTAAAGACAAGACGAAAACACGAACTTCACTATAAACTAACAAAATAACAAAACGAAAGTAGACAGTCCCGAACGACGAACTTACATACAACGTAAAGAACGAAATGAACAGGAACAGACTACATGAAATGAACAAACCGTATACAGTCCCGTATGGTGCAAACATTGACACGGACACAGGAGACAATCACCCACAAACACACAGTGATAATGCCCTACCTAAATATGACTCTTGATTAGAGGAAAATGCAAACCACCTGCCTCTAATCAAGAGCCATACCAGGCAAACCGAAACCAACATAGAAACAGGTAACATAGACTGCCCACCCAAAACACATGCCCTGACCAAAAACACATAAAAACTAACATAAATAGGTCAGGACTGTTACAGGCACGCTAACAGTGACTGCTTTATTCGTGTGCACATTATTACGTGCAGAAACATATAAAAAAAAAACACAGAATATGTTATTAGGCAATACTAACGATATTATGAAATTACATTTTTGGTTTCTGTCATGATAGGACTCAGATGTAAGCTAATATTGGTGGGTCGAGACTTCACATAAGGACCAATGGAATGATCTAAAATGAGAAGGTAGCCGTGTTCGCTCCACCAATCTGTCGTCCATCACTTCGGTCCACACGGTGCTTTCTGTTGTTACTCTCCTGTTTTTCATCAATGTTTTGTTCTGACATTCTGAGTTGTCATGTGCTATTGGCAGCAGTCCTTGCTCAATCATGTTGTGGCACTGCTCATACTACAAGATGCACGACCAAAAGGTCTGACATGTCAGAAAATTATCGGGACATCCGACAGAGGTCTGGAGAACAGACAGCCATCATCGGTGAGTCCTTGACCAGCGCAAACTACCCGAGTCCCGACATACTGAGCTTAGCCCAAGTAAAAAGGATTTACCCCCATCATGAACATTTGTCTGGGACGGCAAAAATGTGCCAAATTCGTGGCAAAATAGTCTAGTGTATTGATGGCATTACTGTCCGCTTACCTGGGTAGAGTGTTCGTAAACACTCCAACCAGCTGGTCTGCATACGCTCTGAGGATGGAACTTGGGATGTCGTCTGGGCCGGCATCATTGAGAAGGTTAACACGCTTGAACGTATAACTTATGTCGGCCACGGAGATTGAGAGCACACAGTCCTTGTTAGCGGCCGGTACCCACATCGGCAGCTCAGTGTTGTTTTCCTTGAAGGGGGCGAAGAATGTATTTAGCTTGTCCGGGAGTGAGGAGTCGGTGTCCGAGATGTGGCTGGCTTTCCCTTTGAAATCCATGATTGTTTGGAGTCCAGATCAAACGTCTAATGAGACTTATACTGATGCAGTGGTTCACAGGGATCCATTGACTTAAACGGACCGTTTTCTATCAGGTTCTATTTGATCTGTGGGATGTGGAGAGATGGAGGAAGTAGAGGGGGCTTGTTAGATGTAATGACTGAGTGTATGTGTGTGTTGTGGAGGGGTGCAGTGTGTGTGTGTGTGTGTGTGTGTGTGTGTGTATAATTCTGTGCATATGGATGTCTTTGTTCTCAAATCATGCCAAGTGGTACGATATCAGAGGATAAAAAACATACAGGAATAGTCTGGACTGTTTATCAACACACCATCACAACCTCATAGTGATCCTCCACACACTGAACCAAGAAGATTATCATTCTAAATGACATTTACTATGATGGAAGACATAAGAACTCATCAACCCAGTGAAGACAATAACACACCCGTGGTCTATGATTGGCTATAGCAGTGATGTGATGGATTGACTTGTGTAGTGCATTGACACAATATGTGACCCCTAAAGGCCAATCTAAAAGCACAGCACCTGTCTGGGTGCAATATGGTCTTCTTTGCTTCAAAGACCATCTCTGCATTCCAAATGGAACCCTATTCCCTGTATAGTGCACCACTTTTGACCAGAGCCTTATGGGCCCTGGTAAAAAATAATGCACTAAATAAGGAATAAGGTGCAATTTGGGACAGATTCCAGATCAATAGACTACCAGCATATCTACCTCTGTCCCTCAACACCCACTCTCTCTACACACTCATCATCACACAGGCACAACCTGCAACGCACAGAAGGGAATGCAGCGAGGAGATAAAACACACACAAACACAGGGCCTCTAAGACAGCCTTTATGCTCCAGACAATAGAGCCCTCCAAACAGGCAAGATTCAGGATGAAACCCCCAAATCTGCCGCTTTGAAAAATACATCCTCCTATAGAACTACAGCTTCACATTCATAGCCGTTGACTTTTTCTCTTTATTTTTTTCTATTTTTCTCTCCGCATAGTGAATCGTAACAAAGGGAAAAGGAAATGTACCCTGACACGTCTGCCCGTAGATTTATCGCTTTAGAAATGAGAAAATGATCATCTCCCACAAAAGGCCATTGTTCCTGTTTCTCTAAAATAGATCAATGTTTTTCTCCGGCGAACAGGAGCGATTGTATGAGACAGATCGAAGCTCACAATGGGCTTTGAACTGGAGAACAGCGCAGATCCAGAGACATAGACGCTCCAGTGGTAATATTTCTCTGTTAGACGTCGGAGGATTTGCAGCCCAGGGCATGTTGCTGTAACAAAAGCATATTGAAACAAACAATATCAAAGATCTGTCCCCTTTCGGAAGCCAAGTACCTGCTATTCTATTAAAAGTTTATATTTTTCCAACAGCATAACACTTTATTTTATGTTATTTAGTGACGATGAAAAGTTCAGTGGGAAGCATTTTAACAATCATTTTTAATATCTTTTAAAAATATAATACAATGAATATGTATGCATAGATGCAATAACAATGAAAACTGTCAAAATCCTGTTTAATTTGTAGGCAGTGATTTCTATCATGTTAAATTCATTATTTATCCTCAATCTATCAAATCAGCATTTTGCAATGAGAAAATTACTGTTCTGTTGATCTAAGTACACCAATGTGGTATGGATCTGCTATTTTTACACTTTTGAACAGGAACCCCCTTCAGAGGCTAGTCAGCTAACTAGCTACTAGCTAGTAGTCAATTAGCCACTGCTAGCGGTCATCACCGTTAACCCAGACTGCCAGCCTCTGCCCAGGCAACTCCTGCGATATCTACCCAGAGCATATCGGACAGCTTTTCTCCACCACATCTCCGGATTCCTACCGCAAGCTCTGAACCTTTACTCCGGATCATTGCAGCTAGCTAGCTGCTATCCGAGGGGCTACCCGTGTCTAACGTCTCTGTCCCAAAGCAAGCACCAGTTAGCCTGGAGCTAGCCTCGAGCTAGGCCCTTCTCCCGGCTAGCCAAAGAATTCCATCAGATAATTCATGGGCTTCAATACCTCTTCTGCCAATTGGCCTGGACCCTTTGCTGCCGACACGGAGTCCCGCCGATCCATCACGACTGGTCTGCAGACGTAACCGTCTCAAGGGGTTTCAACAGACTCTCCCATTGCGACGTTCCCCTGAGGCCCATATGCTAGCCTGCTGCTAGCCCCGGCCTGCTAGCTGTCTGAATCATCATGCCTCCAGCTCGTCTAGCTACTCACTGGACCCTATGATCACTCGGCTACACATGCCCGTCCCTAATGTCAAAATGCCTTGTCTATTGCTGTTTTGGTTAGTAATTCTTGTCTTATTTCACTGTAGAGCCTCCAGCCCTGCTCAATATGCCTTAGCTAGCCCTTATGTTCCACCCCCCACATATGGGGTGACCGCACCTGGCTTAAATGGTGTCTCT
This sequence comes from Salvelinus fontinalis, assembly GCF_029448725.1. Taxonomy (NCBI): domain Eukaryota; kingdom Metazoa; phylum Chordata; class Actinopteri; order Salmoniformes; family Salmonidae; genus Salvelinus; species Salvelinus fontinalis. Next base: position 16,698,638 of record NC_074678.1, read on the forward strand.
AGAGACAAAACCTTTCTTGTCGTCACTCAATGCCTAGGTTTACCTCCACTGTACTCACATCCTACCATACCATTGTCTGTACATTATGCCTTGCATCTATTCTTCCACGCCCAGAAACGTGGAATACCAGTTCTTTTAGCCTTTAGCTGTACTCTTATCCTACTCCTCCTTTGTTCCTCTGGTGATGTAGAGGTTAACCCAGGCCCTGCAGCCCCCAGCATCACTCCCATTCCCCAGGCACTCTCATGTTTTGACTTCTGTAAAGGTAAAAGCATTGGTTTCATGCATGTAAACATCAGAAGCCTACTCCCTAAGTTTGTTTTATTCACTGCTTTAGCACACTGCGCCAACCCGGATGTCCTAGCCGTGTCTGAATCCTGGCTTAGGAAGTCCACCAAAAATCCTGAAATTTCCATCCCTAACTATAACATGTTCTGACAAGATAAAACTGCCAAAGGGGGCAGAGTTGCAATCTACTGCAGATATAACCTGCAGAGTTCTGTCATACTATCCAGGTCTGTGCCCAAACAATTCGAGATTCTACTTTTAAAAATCCACCTTTCCAGAAACAAGTCTCTAACCGTTGCCACTTGTTATAGACCCCTCTCGGCCCCCAGTTGTGCCCTGGACACCATATGTGAATTGATCGCCCCCCATTTATCTTCAGAGTTTGTACTGTTAGGTGACCTAAATTGCGACGTGCTTAACACCCCAGACATCCTACAATCTAAGCTAGATAATAATCACAGTAGTTGTTGAGGGTGCAGCAAGTCATCACCTCAGGAGTAAATGTCAGTTGGCTTTTCATAGCCGATCATTAAGAGTATCTCTACCGCTCCTGCGGTCTCAATAGAGTTGAAAAGAGCAGGTCTGGGACAGGTAGCACGTCCAGTGAACAGGTCAGAGTTCCATAGCCGCAGGCAGAACAGTTGAAACTGGAGCAGCAGCATGGCCAGGTGGACTTGGGACAGCAAGGAGTCATCATGCCACGTCGTCCTGAGGCGTGGTCCTAGGGCTCAGGTCCTCCGAGACAGAGAGAAAGAAAGAGAGAAAGAGAGAATTAGAGAGAGCGTACTTAACTTCTTATGGCTGCAAGCCCGAGGCCGCCCACAATATGACAACAGCCAGCTCAAGTGCAGGGCGCGAAATTCAAAATATATATATTTTTAAATATTAAACTTTCACACATTAACAAGTCCAATACAGCAAATGAAAGGTACACCGCCTCTTGACATCCAGGGGAAGGTGTATGAAGTGCACGTATACTAATACGTATCATGCCCATTTATGGGCAGAAAGTAGAACAGAGCCTCGATTTCAGACTTTCCACTTCCTGGTCAGGAAGTTTGTACCAAATGAGTTCTGTTTGACTCACAGATATAATTCAAACGGTTTTAGAAACTAGAGAGTGTTTTCTATCCAATAGTAATAATAATATGCATATTGTACGAGCAAGAATTGAGTACGAGGCCGTTTGAAATGGGCACCTTTTATCTGGCTACTCAATACTGTCCCTGCAGCCCAAACAGGTTAAAATCACACAGGACACCGGATAAGACAGGAGAAGTACTCCAGATATAACAAACTGACCCTAGCCCCCCGACACATAAACTACTGCAGCATAAACTACTGAGGCTGAGACAGGAGGGGTCAGGAGACACTGTGGCCCCATCCGATTATACCCCCGGACAGGGCCAAACAGGAAGGATATAACCCCACCCACTTTGCTTTTTGTAGCTATAATTCCAAAAAGTTTTGGGACAACGTGAAGTCCATGGAGAATAAGAGCACCTCCTCCTAGCTGCCCAACACACTGAGGATGGGAAACACTGTCACCTACGATACATCTACGATAATCGATCATTTCAATAAGCATTTTTCCACGGCTGGCCATGCTTTCCACCTGGCCACCCTTACGCTGGCCAACATCTCAGCACCCGCTGCAGCAACTTGCCCAACCCCCCCCCCCCCCCTCGCTTCTCCTTCACCCAAATCCAGTCAGCTGATGTTCTGAAGGAACTGCACAATCTGGATCACTACAAATTACATTTAAGACATTACATTTAAGTCATTTAGCAGACGCAGCGACTTACAAATTGGTGCATTCACCATAAGATATCCAGTGGAACAGCCACTTTACAATAGTGCATCTAAATCTTTTAAGGGGGGGGGGGGGGGGGGGGGGGGGGGGTCAGAAGGATTACTTTATCCTATCCTAGGTATTCCTTAAATAGGTGGGGTTTCAGGTGTCTCCGGAAGGTGGTGATTGACTACGCTGTCCTGGCGTCGTGAGGGAGTTTGTTCCACCATTGGGGTGCCAGAGCAGCGAACAGTTTTGACTGGGCTGAGCGGGAACTGTACTTCCTCAGTGGTAGGGAGGCGAGCAGTCCAGAGGTGGATGATGGTCAGAAGGATTACTTTATCCTATCCTAGGTATTCCTTAAATAGGTGGGGTTTCAGGTGTCTCCGGAAGGTGGTGATTGACTCCGCTGTCCTGGCGTCGTGAGGGAGTTTGTTCCACCATTGGGGTGCCAGAGCAGCGAACAGTTTTGACTGGGCTGAGCGGGAACTGTACTTCCTCAGTGGTAGGGAGGCGAGCAGTCCAGAGGTGGATGAACGCAGTGCCCTTGTTTGGGTGTGGGGCCTGATCAGAGCCTGAAGGTACTGAGGTGCCGTTCCCCTCACAGCTCCGTAGGCAAGCACCATGGTCTTGTAGCGGATGCGAGCTTCAACTGGAAGCCAGTGGAGAGAGCGGAGGAGCGGGGTGACGTGGGAGAACTTGGGAAGGTTGAACACCAGACGGGCTGCGGCGTTCTGGATGAGTTGTAGGGGTTTAATGGCACAGGCAGGGAGCCCAGCCAACAGCGAGTTGCAGTAATCCAGACGGGAAATGACAAGTGCCTGGATTAGGACCTGCGCCGCTTCCTGTGTGAGGCAGGGTCGTACTCTGCGGATGTTGTAGAGCATGAACCTACAGGAACGGGCCACCGCCTTGATGTTAGTTGAGAACGCCAGGGTGTTGTCCAGGATCACGCCAAGGTTCTTAGCGCTCTGGGAGGAAGACACAATGGAGTTGTCAACCGTGATGGCGAGATCATGGAACGGGCAGTCCTTCCCCGGGAGGAAGAGCAGCTCCGTCTTGCCGAGGTTCAGCTTGAGGTGGTGATCCGTCATCCACACTGATATGTCTGCCAGACATGCAGAGATGCGATTTGCCACCTGGTCATCAGAAGGGGGAAAGGAGAAGATTAATTGTGTGTCGTCTGCATAGCAGTGATAGGAGAGACCATGTGAGGTTGTGACAGAGCCAAGTGACTTGTTGTATAGCGAGAATAGGAGAGGGCCTAGAACAGAGCCCTGGGGGACACCAGTGGTGAGAGCACGTGGTGAGGAGACAGATTCTCGCCACGCCACCTGGTAGGAGCGACCTGTCAGGTAGGACGCAATCCAAGCGTGGGCCGCGCCGGAGATGCCCAACTCGGAGAGGGTGGAGAGGAGGATCTGATGGTTCACAGTATCGAAGGCAGCCGATAGGTCTAGAAGGATGAGAGCAGAGGAGAGAGAGTTAGCTTTAGCAGTGCGGAGCGCCTCCGTGATACAGAGAAGAGCAGTCTCAGTTGAATGACTAGTCTTGAAACCTGACTGATTTGGATCAAGAAGGTCATTCTGAGAGAGATAGCAGGAGAGCTGGCCAAGGACGGCGCGTTCAAGAGTTTTGGAGAGAAAAGAAAGAAGGGATACTGGTCTGTAGTTGTTGACATCGGAGGGATCGAGTGTAGGTTTTTTCAGAAGGGGTGCAACTCTCGCTCTCTTGAAGACGGAAGGGACGTAGCCAGCGGTCAAGGATGAGTTGATGAGCGAGGTGAGGTAAGGGAGAAGGTCTCCGGAAATGGTCTGGAGAAGAGAGGAGGGGATAGGGTCAAGCGGGCAGGTTGTTGGGCGGCCGGCCGTCACAAGACGGGAAGATTTCATCTGGAGAGAGAGGGGAGAAAGAGGTCAGAGCACAGGGTAGGGCAGTGTGAGCAGAACCAGCGGTGTCGTTTGACTTAGCAAACGAGGATCGGATGCCGTCGACCTTCTTTTCAAAATGGTTGACGAAGTCATCTGCAGAGAGGGAGGAGGGGGGGGGGGGGGAGGAGGATTCAGGAGGGAGGAGAAGGTGGCAAAGAGCTTCCTAGGGTTAGAGACAGATGCTTGGAATTTAGAGTGATAGAAAGTGGCTTTAGCAGCAGAGACAGAAGAGGAAAATGTAGAGAGGAGGGAGTGAAAGGATGCCAGGTCCGCAGGGAGGCGAGTTTTCCTCCATTTCCGCTCGGCTGCCCGGAGCCCTGTTCTGTGAGCTCGCAATGAGTCGTCGAGCCACGGAGCGGGAGGGGAGGACCGAGCCGGCCTGGAGGATAGGGGCCATAGAGAGTCAAAGGATGCAGAAAGGGAGGAGAGGAGGGTTGAGGAGGCAGAATCAGGAGATAGGTTGGAGAAGGTTTGAGCAGAGGGAAGAGATGATAGGATGGAAGCGGAGAGAGTAGTGGGGGAGAAATCAGCAGGGTTAGACAATCTGGACAGTCTCTTTCTAAAATTATCAGCCAAAATTATTGCAACCCCTATTACCAGCCTATTCAATCCCTCTCTCGTCTGAGATCCCCAAAGATTGGAAAGCTGCCACAGTCATTCCCCTCTTCAAAGGGGGAGACACTCTAGACCCAAACTGTTATAGACCTATATCCATCCTGCCCTGCCTTTCTAAAATCTTCGAAAGCCAATTCAACAAACAGATCACCGACCATTTCAAATCCCACCGTACCTTCTCCACTATGCAATCTGGTTTCAGAGCTGGTCATGGGTGCACCTCAGCCACGCTCAAGGTCCTAAACAATATCATAACTGCCATCGATAAAAGACAGAACTGTGCAGCCGTCTTCATCGACCTGGCCAAGGCTTTCAACTCTGTCAATCACCGCATTCTTATCAGCAGACTAAATACCCTTGGTTTTGCAAATGACTGCCTCGCCTGGTTCAACAACTACTTCTCAGATAGAGTTCATTGTATCAAATCGTAGGGCCTGTTGTCCGGACCTCTGGCAGTCTCTATGGGGGTAACACAGGGTTCAATTCTCGGGCCGACTCTCTTTTCTCTGTACATATCAATGATGTCGCTCTTGCTGCTGGTGATTCTCTGATCCACCTCTACGCAGACAACACCATTCTGTATACATCTGGCCCTTCTTTGGACACTGTGCCAACAAACTTCCAAATGAGCTTCAACGCCATACAACACTCCTGCCGTGGCCTCCAACTGCTTTTAAATGGTAATAAAACCAAGTGCATGCTCTTCAACCGTTCACTGCCCGCACCCTCCCGCCTGACTAGCATCACTATTCTAGACGGTTCTGACCTAGAATATGTGGACAACTACAAATACCTAGTTGTCTGGTTAGACTGTAAACTCTCCTTCCAGACTCACATTAAGCATCTCCAATTCAAAATTAAATCTAGAATTGGCTTCCTATTTCGCAACAAAGTCTCCTTCACCCATGCCGCGAAACATACCCTCATAAAACTGACTATCCTACCGATCCTTGACTTCGGCGATGTCATTTTCAAAATAGCCCCCAACACTCTTCTCAGCAAACTGCATGTAGTCTATCATAGTGCCAACGGTTTTATCACCAAAGCCCCATATACCACCCACCACTGCGACCTGTATACTCTCGTTGGCTGGCCCTCACTACATATCCGTCGCCAAACCCACTGGCTTCAGGTTATCTATAAGTCTTTGCTAGGTAAAGCTCCGCCTTATCTCAGCTCACTGGTCACCATAGCAACACCCACCCGTAGCACGCGCTCCAGCAGGTATATTGCACTGGTTATCCCCAAAGCCAACACTTCCTTTGACCGCCTTTCCTTCCAGTTCTCTGCTGCCAATGACTAGAACAAATTGCAAAAATATCTGAAGCTGGAGTCTTATATCTCCCTCTCTAACTTTAAGCATCAGCTGTCTGAGCATCTTACCGATCACTGTACCTGTACACAGCCAATCTGTAAATAGCACACCCGACTACCTCATCCCCATATTATTACTTACCCTCTTGCTCTTTTACACCCAAGTATCTCTACTTGCAAATCATCATCTGCACATTTATCATTCCAGTATTAATGCTAAATTGTAATTATTTTTGCCTCTCGGGCCTATTTATTGCCTACCTCCCTGCTCTTCTACATTTGCACACACTGTACATAGATATTTTTATTTTTGTTTTCTTTTGTGTTATTGACTGTACGTTTGTTTATGTGTAACTCTGTGTTTTTGTCGCACTGCTTTGCTTTATCTTGGCCAGGTCACAGTTGTAAATGAGAATTTGTTCTCAACTGGCCTACCTGGTTAAATAAAGGTGAAATAAATAAATAATAAAATAAATAAATAAACAGAACCCCAAATCACCTGGCTTCAAAAATGATTTATTTTCTTTCAAACGCTTTAGCTTCCCTTGTTTGAGCTTGCCTGGGGGCAATGGAACCAATGGAATTGTCCCAAAAGTACAAACCTCACACATCTGACATTCCACACAGGCACAATCAATGTGCAATTTTCTCTGGTTAGATACAGGAGGAGGAGGGAACATGGAGGATAATTGAGCAGAGAGAATGGATGGGGTTTTAATCAGTCTCCTGTGTTTGGAGTTAATGTGAATCCTTTGGGTTTTGACACAGACAAATGGGCAGAATTACCACAATTTATCTTTGTTTATCTTTTAATAGTACCATTTGTTTTGCTGCTTTGTGACGGGTGGGGATGATATCTCAGCGAATGATGATGGGGATGTTGATAACATTAGCCCAGTCTCTGGCGATGTTCTCAAATCGCACCCTTTTCTTTATATGGGGCTCTGCTTTTGACCAGAGTCCGATTGTCATAACTGTCGCTCTCCTCATCCTCGGAAGAGGTGAGGAGAGAAGGATCTTCGGACCAAAATGCGGAGTCAGGGAAATATGCCATCTTTATTTTATAACGAAAACCGATGACACGAAAACAAACACTTTAACCAACTACAAAATAAGAAAACGACGTACAACGGAACCTGAACATAAACTCACATCAACAAACGTAAACTCACGAACAGGAACGTACATCAAAACGAACGAACAGCCAAACAGCTCCAAAAGTGAATACATCGAACATAACGAAGACATCACAGGAGACAATCACCCACAAACAAACAGTGAAAATGCCCTACCTAAATATGACTCTTGATTAGAGGAAAATGCAAACCACCTGCCTCTAATCAAGAGCCATACCAGGCAAACCGAAACCAACATAGAAACAGATAACATAGACTGCCCACCCAAAACACATGCCCTGACCATAAACACATAAAAAACAACATAAAACAGGTCAGGACTGTTACAGTACCCCCCCCTCAAGATGCGCACGCCGGGCGCACAAGCACAAAGTCCAGGGGAGGGTCCGGGTGGGCAGTTGACCACGGTGGTGGTTCCGGCTCAGGACGCTGTCCCCATACCACCATAGTCACTCCCCTCTTCTGTCTACCCCCTCTAATGACCACCCTAACACTACCCTCCCCTAAATAAACAGCTAGCACCGGGACAAGGGGCAGCACCGGGACAAGGGGTAGCACCGGGACAAGGGGCAGCACTAGAACAAGGGGCAGCACCTGGATAAGGGGCAGCACCGGGACAAGGGGCAGCACCGGGACAAGGGGCAACACCGGGACAAGGGGCAGATCCCAGCTGAAGGACTCTGGCAGGTCCTGTTTGGACGGCTCTGGCAGGTCCATGCAGGCTGACGGCTCTCGACGCTCATGGCAGGCTGACGGCTCTCGACGCTCATGGCAGGCTGACGGCTCTCGACGCTCATGGCGCTCTGACGGCTCTGGCTGCTCATGGCTCTCTGACGGCTCTGGCTGCTCATGGCTCACTGACGGCTCTGGCTGCTCATGGCTCACTGACGGCTCTGGCTGCTCATGGCTCACTGACGGCTCTGGCTGCTCATGGCTCTTTGACGGCTCTGGCTGCTCATGGCTCTCTGACGGCTCTGGCTGCTCATGGCTCTCTGACGGCTCTGGCTGCTCATGGCTCGCTGGCGGCTCTGGCAGATCCTGTCTGGTTGGCGGCTCTGGCAGATCCTGTCTGGTTGGCGGCTCTGGCAGATCCTGTCTGGTTGGCGGCTCTGGCAGATCCTGTCTGGTTGGCGGCTCTGGCAGATCCTGTCTGGTTGGCGGCTCTGGCAGATCCTGTCTGGTTGGCGGCTCTGGCAGATCCTGTCTGGTTGGCGGCTCTGGCAGATCCTGTCTGGCTGACGGCTCTAGCGGCTCCTGTCTGGCTGACGGCTCTAGCGGCTCCTGTCTGGCGGATGGCTCTGTAGGCTCATGGCAGACGGGCGGCTTTGCAGGCTCATGGCAGACGGGCGGCTTTGCAGGCTCATGGCAGACGGATGGCTCAGACGGCGCTGGGGAGACGGATGGCTCAGATGGCGCTGGAGAGACGGATGGCTCAGATGGCGCTGGGGAGACGGATGGCTCAGATGGCGCTGGGGAGACGGATGGCTCAGATGGCGCTGGGGAGACGGATGGCTCAGATGGCGCTGGGGAGACAGATAGCTCTGTAGGGAGGAGAAGGAGAGACAGCCTGGTGCGTGGTCTAGGCACCGGCTGCGCTGGAGAGGAGGAAACAGCAGGAGAGAGAACCCGGAGAGACAGCCTGGTACGGGGGGCTGCCACCGGAGGACTGGTACATGGAGGTGGCACCGGATATACCGGACCGTGAAGGAGGACACGTGCTCTTGAGCACCGAGCCTCCCCAACCCTACCAGGTTGAATGAACCCCGTAGCCCTGCCAGTGCGGCGAGGTGGAATAGCCCGCACTAGGCTATGCAGGCGAACCGGGGACACCACCTGTAAGGCTGGTGCCATGTACACCGGCCCGAGGAGACGTACTGGAGACCAGCTACGTTGGGCCGGCTTCATGGCACCCGGCTCGATGCCCAACCTAGCCCTCCCAGTGCGGCAAGGTGGAATAGCCCGCACTGGGCTAAGCACGCGTACTGGGGACACCGTGCGCTTTACCGCATAACACGGTGTCTTACCAGTACGACGCCTTCTACCTCCACGGTAAGCACGGGGAGTTGGCTCGGGTATCCTACCCGGCTTTGCCACACTCCTCGTGTGCCCCCCCCCAAGAAATTTTTGGGTCTTACTCACGGGCTCCCAACCGCGTCGTCGCGCTGCCTCCTCATACCAGCGCCGCTCAGCCTTCGCTGCTTCCAATTCCTCCTTTGGACGGCGATATTCCCCTGGTTGAGCCCAAGGTCCTCTACCGTCCAATATCTCCTCCCAAGTCCAGAAATCCTTATTGCTCCGTTTAGCATTCCCATACCGCTTGGTCTCTGTATTTTGGTGGGTGATTCTGTCATAACTGTCGCTCTCCTCATCCTCGGAAGAGGTGAGGAGAGAAGGATCTTCGGACCAAAATGCGGAGTCAGGGAAATATGCCATCTTTATTTTATAACGAAAACCGATGACACGAAAACAAACACTTTAACCAACTACAAAATAAGAAAACGACGTACAACGGAACCTGAACATAAACTCACATCAACAAACGTAAACTCACGAACAGGAACGTACATCAAAACGAACGAACAGCCAAACAGCTCCAAAAGTGAATACATCGAACATAACGAAGACATCACAGGAGACAATCACCCACAAACAAACAGTGAAAATGCCCTACCTAAATATGACTCTTGATTAGAGGAAAATGCAAACCACCTGCCTCTAATCAAGAGCCATACCAGGCAAACCGAAACCAACATAGAAACAGATAACATAGACTGCCCACCCAAAACACATGCCCTGACCATAAACACATAAAAAACAACATAAAACAGGTCAGGACTGTTACACCGATGGTCCCTAGTCAAATGGAGTGCACTATATAGGGAATAGGGAGCAATTTGAGACACATCCTCTGAGTCTGGGTAACGGTGGTGATGATAATTGATGATGGTTCTGTGTCTGGGTAATGTTGGTGAAGATAATTGATGATTGTTCTGTGTCTGGGTAATGTTGGTGAGGAAAATTGAGGATGGTTCTGTGTCTGGGTAATGTTGGTGAAGATAATTGATGACGGTTCTGTGTCTGGGTAATGTTGGTGAAGATAATCAAAGATGGTTCTGTGTCTGGGTAACGGTGGTGATGATAATCGATGACGGCTCTGTGTCTGGGCAATGGTGGTGATGATAATTGATGATGTTTCTGTGTTTGGGTAACGGTGGTGATGATAATCAATGATGGTTCTCAGTTTGGGTAACGGTGGTGAAGATAATTGATGATGTTTCTGTGTTTGGGTAACGGTGGTGATGATAATCGATGATGGTTCTGTGTCTGGGTAACGGTGGTGATGATAATTGATGATGGTTCTGTGTTTGGGTAATGGTGGTGATGATAATCGATGATGGTTCTGTGTTTGGGTAACGGTGGTGATGATAATTGATGATGGTTCTGTGTCTGGTTCAAGGGCCTCTGGGGTTCTACTGTTCAGACTGACATGGTGTGTATAGGGTATTGCTTTCTGTTTACCATCGCTCTGGGCTTGGTCTCACTCATACACACACAACACAACACAGCACAACACAACACAACACAACACAACACACACACACACACACACACACACACACACACACACACACACACACACACACACACATACACACACACGTGTTTGTTCCCTCTTCACTGGTAGGTTGGCAGACAGTAGAGGCAAGCTGGGGTGTAATTGAATTCTGGTTGCGAGACAGATACATCCGTAAGTGGCTGTGTACTCAAGACTCACCACTTGAACAGTCTGAGTCTTGAGTCACAGTGTGTGTGTGTGTGTGTGTGTGTGTGTGTGCATGTGTGAACACAGCCTGTTCAGCCCTGTTCAGCCCTGGGACTTACGGCTCTAGTCAATCAGATCCGCTATAGTCTACATCCGCATAGCGGTTGTTTTGGCGGTGTCGGAGGTAGAACTGGGTTAGATCTGTCAAATCCACAAGCAGCTCCTGGCATCATACCGAAAGCGGATATTGCCATTGGCTGCATGGAGTCGCATTAAGAGAAATCCCATGCAACAGAATGACTCAAGTGTCTTCAACAATATTTCAACATTACTTATGTTGGCTATCTTTGATAGAGCCATACCATTTACATTTACATTTAAGTCATTTAGCAGACGCTCTTATCCAGAGCGACTTACAAATTGGTGCATTCACCTTATGACATCCAGTGGGACAGCCACTTTACAATAGTGCATCTAAATCTTTGGGGGGGGGGTCAGAAGGATTACTTTATCCTATCCTAGGTATTCCTTAAAGAGGTGGGGTTTCAGGTGTCTCCGGAAGGTGGTGATTGACTCCGCTGTCCTGGCGTCGTGAGGTAGTTTGTTCCACCATTGGGGTGCCAGAGCAGCGAACGGTTTTGACTGGGCTGAGCGGGAACTGTACTTCCTCAGTGGTAGGGAGGCGAGCAGGCCAGAGGTGGATGAACGCAGTGCCCTTGTTTGGGTGTAGGGCCTGATCAGAGCCTGAAGGTACTGAGGTGCCGTTCCCCTCACAGCTCCGTAGGCAAGCACCATGGTCTTGTAGCGGATGCGAGCTTCAACTGGAAGCCAGTGGAGAGAGCGGAGGAGCGGGGTGACGTGAGAGAACTTGGGAAGGTTGAAGACCAGACGGGCTGCGACGTTCTGGATGAGTTGTACGGGTTTAATGGCACAGGCAGGGAGCCCAGCCAACAGCGAGTTGCAGTAATCCAGACGGGAGATGACAAGTGCCTGGATTAGGACCTGCGCCGCTTCCTGTGTGAGGCAGGGTTGTACTCTGCGGATGTTGTAGAGCATGAACCTACAGGAACGGGCCACCGCCTTGATGTTAGTTGAGAACGACAGGGTTTTGTCCAGGATCACGCCAAGGTTCTTAGCGCTCTGGGAGGAGGACACAATGGAGTTGTCAACCGTGATGGCGAGATCAAGGAACGGGCAGTCTTTCCCCGGGAGGAAGAGCAGCTCCGTCTTGCCGAGGTTCAGCTTGAGGTGGTGATCCGTCATCCACACTGATATGTCTGCCAGACATGCAGAGATGCGATTCGCCACCTGGTCATCAGAAGGGGGAAAGGAGAAGATTAATTGTGTGTCGTCTGCATAGCAATGATAGGAGAGACCATGTGAGGTTATGACAGAGCCAAGTGACTTGGTGTATAGCGAGAATAGGAGAGGGCCTAGAACAGAGCCCTGGGGGACACCAGTGGTGAGAGCACGTGGTGAGGAGACTGTCAGGTAGGACGCAATCCAAGCGTGGGCCGCGCCGGAGATGCCCAAATACGCAATGCGCAATACGCAATGCGTTGGCTAGCAGATTCAGCAAGAAACGAGTTAATTTGGATAACTTCCCTCCTGTCCTCATGCTGTAGGTGCACTTGCAGCAGCAACCCATGTTGAAATATGTTTTAGTTACTATTATTTGTATTAAGTATGTGTTGGTATCATGCTGTTAACCTGTTTGGGCTGCAAGCCCGACGTCGGAACGAAAATGACAACAGCTGCAGGGCACGAAATTCAAAATCTATTTTTTTTTTAAATATTTAACTTTCACACATTAACAAGTCCAATACAGTATTTGAAAGATAAACATCTTGTCAATCCAGCCAACATGTCCGATTTTTTAAATGTTTTACAGAGAAAACACCACATATATTTATGTTAGCTCACCACCAAATACAAAAGTGGACAGACACGTATGAATATGATTATGATGTATGAATTATGATTCAAGTAGCATGCACAAGCCAACCGAAATAAACTAAAACCAACCTAAAGAACCCAGAAAAAACTACCTCAGATGACAGTCATATATCATGTTACACAATAAATCTATGTTTTGTTCATAAAAAGTGCATATTTTAGCTATAAATCAGTTTTACATTGATGCTACCATAAATGCTACCACATAGCTACAGTCTGAATCCAGACGGGAGTAGCCAGAGAAAATACATACACCAACGTCGACTACTAATTACACCTCATAAAACATTTCAGAAAAACATATGGTGGATAGCTAATGAAAGACAGATATCGTGTGAATAAAGCCAATATTTCCGATTTTTGAAGTGTTTTACAGCGAAAACACAATATATCGTTATATTAGCTAACAACATAAGCTAGCATAAGGCAGCATTGATTCTAGTCAAGCGCTAGCCTAGCACAGTTAGCAAAGTTAGCATACAACAGTTCGACAGATATATGAAAAAGCATCCCAAATTGGGTCCTTATCTTTGTTGATATTCCATCAGAATGTTGTAACGGGGTCCAATGTCCAGTACAGTCTTTAGTTGGGTTCCAGAACGAAATATTTCCCTCTTTGGTTAGCAAGCACCACGGCTATGCGGCGCTAAACTTTCTGTCTTCAAAACATTCTTCCAAAACATCACGTTTAAAGTCCAGAATAAATTGCAATAATATAATTAAAGTATATTGAAAAAACATACTTTAGGATGATTTTGTGACATGTATCAAATAATATCAAAGTCAGAGATCATATTCACCGTTATCGACCTTCTTCCAGTAGCCGAGACCAAATTCTGCTTCGCGCCCGGAATTTCTTTTTAACTGCGCAGGTCTCACAAGAAGGTGTGGTATTCAGTCCATGGACGAGATATTCGACTCCTTTTAATTCTCACTTCCGCATTACACCCTGATGAAGGCGTGTGACGTGTTTCTACGGTCCTAAGTGTAATGACCTTTTATAGACAAGGTCTTAAAGAGACACGTCGCATTTTGGAAATCTCAATTCGTCTGGGAAAATGGCTGTAAAAATATTTCTGTTCGACTTAGAGAAATAATTCAAACCTTTTTAGAAACTATAGACTGTTATCTATCCAACAGTAGTAAATATATGCATATTGTAAAATAAAAAAATTCTTAAGAGGCCGTTTGAAAATGTGCACATATTTTCCAGTTTTTTCAATATTCACCCTGCAGCCTGAAGAAGTTTTTAAACACCTACTGTGCTTTACCCTAATGCAGCAGAGATATACTAACTAAAGGATTAAAGTTGACACCTCGACATCTGAGATACAGACAGAGAGAAAAACTGTGTATGAGCGTGCCAACATTCTAGTCCCTCTAGATGGCCTCAACAAACTTTCAAAGGACAGTATGTATCTGTGTGTGTGTGTGTGTGTGTGTGTGTGTGTGTGTGTGTGTGTCTGTGCATAAAAGAAGGTGCCTGAACAAAAAAAGTGATGTGCTTGCCAAAAAGATATCCCCAGCCCATGAATTATGCCTTTGAATCTCACTATTTTGAAGGCCATCAAACCTCTCAATATTAATGAAGACCTGAATTATATATGAAAAAGTTAAACAAAGGAAACTGACAAGGTGTCGTTTGGGAAATAAACACCCTTATTGGGGCTTCACACACATATGCACGGACATCGCGCACGTACACACACACACGTACACACACAAACACACACACACACACACACACACACACACACACACACACACACACACACACACACACACACACACACACACACACACACACACACACACACACACACACACACATACGAGAATAGAGGAGCTTAGATAATGCTGGACAGTCTGGTTTTGACACAGCAGTGCTGCTGTCTGTCTCTTCTGTAAACCCACCACACAGAGCAGACCAACAGAGCTCCGAACAGTACTGAGGCTGAATGCTGAGCTTGAGGAGATGAAGAGATGAACAGAGAGAGAGCGAGAGAGCGAGAGAGCGAGAGAGAGAGAGAGAGAGAGAGAGAGAGAGAGAGAGAGAGAGAGAGAGAGAGAGAGAGAGAGAGAGAGAGAGAGAGAGAGATGATGATGAGAAGGCCTACAGCCCTCAGTGACGTCTCTATGAGGAACGTAGAAGGAGTCTGTCATAACTGTCACCCTGCTGTTAACGGCACTGGGACCAGTCTCTATCACAGCTGGACCAACTGACACAGAGCTGAACTACTAATAGACACTACTTATCCTGTCATCTCTCTCGCTGCGTGTGTGTGTGTGTGTGTATTGCGTGTGTGTGTGTGTGAGAGAGAGAGTGAGTGAGCGAGTGTGTTTGTGTGTGTACTGTGTCTGTTCTGTTGAGTGGTTGCTTTTCAGATCACACAGATAAGTAGCAGCATGCCTCCCAGTCACCCAGAGCCCTTGAATTAGCGAGAGTGATTAGCCCTCTCGCTGAGAGACATTAGTCAGCTACTCCTGCATGGTAACAGAGAAGGACATCTACTTAAGCCAATATATACTGTTATCTTGTTCATCACAGTGTCTTAGAGACTGATGTAATACAATCAGTGCAGGAAACACCTGCAATGTCCCACTAACGGCAGCTAGAGGGGAAAACAGCACATGCATTTCCTAGGGGGAAAACAAGGCCCTCTAAAGAAATGACAGGAACACAAGGTATCCTATATAAAGGGTTTGCAAGTTGATTATGGTCTCCAAAGCTTTGCTTATGAATCAGTAATTACTAGTCATAACTCTGTTACTTGCTTGAAATATTCATTTTGGTTCAAGCCAGATGGAAAGTTTGTACTTTTATCATTGAGTTATAAATGGACTTACCAGGGTTTTCAGTTCTCTCACTAACCAACACTGTCTGGGTTACACCCCAGATCAGAAAGCGCAGAAAACACCACCTCAAATTGACTATGTTCTCAGATCTCAGATGTTACAGACATAGAGATACAGTGTGTCCCAAATGGCACCCTATTTCCTATATAGTACAATACGTTTGACCATAGGACTCTGGGCAAAAGTAGTGCGCTATAGAATAGTGTGCCCTTTTGGATTCAATCAGAGACAGAGCTGTAGTGTAATTGGTCTCCACACATTCTCTTGTCTATCCTGTTCATAAACACCTCAGTCCTAGAGTGACTCAAATCTGTCTCCTCCTCTACCCCTCTGCCTGTCGACCAAACCTGGCTGTGTGTGTGTGTGTGGTCTAACTTTACTATACTTTTGGATTCCAAATGTCCTCACAAGGATAGTAAAACAAGGGGGGAAAAAATAGGTAAATTTCGCCGGTCCCCAAAAGGAAAAAGGCTATTTTAGCCTTAGGGGTAGGGTTACAATTAGGTTAGCGTTACAATTAAGGTTAGGTTTAGGGGTTAGGGGTTAGGTTTAGGGTTAGGAGATAGGGTTAGGTTTAGATTTAGGGTTAGCGTTAGGGGTTTGGGGTTAAGGTAGGTTTAAGAGGGTTTCTTTTTATGTTGGTATCAAACCTTGGTTTGCACAGAACTATAGGGTTAGGGTTAGGTTAAAGGTTAGTGTTAGGGTTGGGTTAAAGGTTAGGATTAGGGTTAGGTTAATGATAAGGGGTTAGGGAAAATAGGATTTTAAATGGGGATATATATTTTGGTCCCCACTTGGATGGTGTGTGTGTGTGTGTATGCGTGCGTCCGTCCATCCATTTGAGTGTGTCAGAGCCCTGTCAAACCTCCAGACAGCTAATGACCCATCACCCTGCCATTCTCCTGTCACCACTGACAGACAGGGAGTCAGGATGACTTTAGGCTGACACCAGGTTGACATAATGCTGACATTAGGCTGATATGAGTATGGCGTTAGCTTGACGTTGGCATCGAGCTTTATCACTGACTCTTAACCCATCTCTCGACTGTGATGGACACGTCTGTTGTATTTTACAGCTCAAGCACCTTTCTATCCCACCACTCACTAAAGCAGCAGGAGCTCTCTCTCTCTCTCTCTCTCTCTCTCTCTCTCTCTCTCTCTCTCTCTCTCTCCTCTCTCTCTCTCTCTCTCTCTCTCTCTCTCTCTCTCTCTCTCTCTCTCTCTCTCTCTCTCTCTCTCTCTCTCTCTCTCTCTCTCTCTCTCTCTCTCTCTCTCTCTCTCTCTCTCTCTCTCTCTCTCTCTCTCTCTCTCTCTCTCTCTCTCTCTCTCTCTCTCTCTCTCTCTCTCTCTCTCTCTCTCTCTCTCTCTCTCTCTCTCTCTCTCTCTCTCTCTCTCTCTCTCTCTCTCTCTCTCCTCTCTCTCTCTCTCTCTCTCTCTCTCTCTCTCTCTCTCTCTCTCTCTCTCTCTCTCTCTCTCTCTCTCTCTCTCTCTCTCTCTCTCTCTCTCTCTCTCTGTGTGTGTGTGTCCATCCCAGATTCTTATGGCTTAATAACTGTAACAATAGCCATTCCGACCATTGTGTTAAACTGTGCTTTTCCTGCAGTCAAATAGCTTAAAACACAGTGATTGTTCCCTCCCTGTATGGTATTGTGTTGAGCTACTGCAGTCTTGTCCTACAGTCCAGATAGCTTATGTGCTGTATACTGGCTTCGTCCCTGGTCGATGTGCTTAACCTGTGTAAGCCTTGTTCCAGCAGAGCCCTTTAAGGGGATTAGAGGTGGTGGTGGTGCCCAGAGGTCCAGCCTCATAGATAAACCTATTAGCTTAGCTACAGACTAAACCTTACTGTACAAGGTGAGCTCAGACATCAGACCACAAACATACCAGCACTGTTATGATGATGGTAGAGGGAAAGAGAGAGATAGTGAGAGACAGAGACAGCGCAAGTGTCAGGCAGAGAGAGGGAGAGGGAGACGGGAGAGAGAGCAAGTAAAAGATAGAGAATGTGGGCGAGACAGAGAGAGTGAGAGAAAAAGATAGAGAAGAGACAGACAGATAGAGAGCGTGATAAAGAGAGAGACAGGAGAGAAAGCAAGCGAAAGACAGAGAAAGTGCGTGAGACATAGAGCGCGAGAGAGAGACAGTAGTGTTGCTTGGGTAAAATCACTGGGGAAGCCAAGCCAGGAAATAAAAGTCATATTACATAATTGCGTTGTTTGCTCTATAACCTGTTAGTTCATATGCCTTGCCACCGTGATATATAGGCCTAAGGCCAAGACAATAAGAAGACACAGTGGCAGAATAAATTCAACCACATCTTTGTTTAATCTCAAAACCGGAGAGCAACATCTGTCTGGTGAAGTTCACAAAGCATATTGCTTGTAACAAAGAGTTACATGACCTACTACAGCATGGTGAAGCAAGTTAATGTTTCTGAGATTTTCGGACTACTAAACAACTATTTATTTAGAACACTGGAGAGATACCGCAAGTCACAAAGAAAACAGGAACTGCCTCCACTATTCCAGCACCATATCAACTTCAACATTTCAATGATGCTTAGGCTAATAAAGTGACAACTAAAAGATTCCAAAAACAATTTAGTCCAATCATAGTGAGCTAAATATAATGTGACTGTCTATGGTACTGATTTGTGTGTGTGTAAGTAGAAAAATATGTTGGCACCCTACTTCTAGAGAAATGCCAATGCCATCCTCCTCTCCTTCATGTTGCCGAAACGATCTATGTGTCACAATCGTCTTGACTTTGAAGAGAGGACCAAAACTCAGCGTGTGAGAAATACATTCTCTTTTTATTAGAGAAGAGCAACGAATGAAACGAAACAACAAACTGACGACCGTGAAGCTATATAAACAAAATGGTGCTGACACTGACCACTACACACTGACATAGACATAGAAACACAACACATAGAAATGCCCACCCAGCTCACGTCCTAACCAACAAAACAAAGGATAAACACAATAACTAGGGTCAGAACGTGACACTATGACTGTCATACAGTACAGGCTTTTTGTTTTTGTTGTCCTAGGCTACCTAGCTAAAATACTTGCTCGCTAGCCTAACTTCTTTTCATGAGCAGCAATTAGCCAGCTAGTTAACATTAGCCTACTACATCAAGCTACTTTGAACTTCCAACCTCTCAGGCCAGAGGCATAATGTAAGAATTTATGGTTGGATCAGAATCGCCATTATAATCATTGGCCAGTAATGAGAATAAAGAAAAAAGTCCAAATCCCTATCTCCGTCCATGGCTAATTTAGGAAAGGGCCAATTTTAGCTAGCCAGCTACCGGAGGACAACAACACAAGTGACGTTTGGCTTGATCAGAGCTGGCTTCCCTTGACACTTTTATTTTGTGCCTTGACCATTCTCAGTTGAGCGCACTCAATTTAGCTCAACAGTGATTGGCTATTATTGTTTTTTATTTGAATTTTATTCAAGCTCGCTGGCTTCACTTGCATTCAATGCTACGGCTGCAACAATATCATACTCTTTTTGACAAGACAGCATCAGATAGATGGGCTACACAGAGAGACAGAGGGCCGCTATTTAGTTCGCTCGGATGCTTTCTCCGGTGAGATACATTCAGCCTCTTGAGAATTATTGTAAAACACAAAGAGATGAAAATACATTATTTTCTAATGTAAAAAATAAAAATATTGGTACATTTTGCGGGGAACCTGGCTTCCCTTGGCATCCGGGAATACACGCCACTGGAGAGAGAGAGAGAGAGAAAGAAAGAAAGTGTGTGAGAGAGAGAAAACATTAGCTCCTTTCTAACAGGCTCATTGGTTCATGGTCGCTCTCCAACATTTTAACAAAAATGTATTTTTCCCAAACACATTGAAGACAATAGATACATTCATCTTCATCTCAGGTTATAAAATATCGAACCAAATCAGCCCTACTCCCGCTCAAGACCCTGATGGAAGACTCAATTCCAATCATTTCCCATTTAAAATATTTGGGAGTAAATAAACTCAGTTAAAAAAGAAACGTCCCTTTTTCAGGACCCTGTCTTTCAAATAGAATTCGTAAAAATCCAAATAACTTCACAGATCTTCATTGTAAAGCGTTTAAACACTGTTTCCCATGCTTGTTCAATGAACCATAAACAATTAATGAACATGCACCGGTGGAACAGTCGTTAAGACACTAACAGCTTACAGATGGTAGGCAATTAAGGTCACAGTTATGAAAACTTAGGACACTAAAGAGGCCAGTCTACTGACTGAAAAACGCCAAAAGAAAGAGGCCCAGGGTCCCTGCTCATCTGCGTGAACGTGCCTTAGGCATGCTGCAAGGAGGCATGAGGACTGCAGATGTGGCCAGCTAAATATATTGCAATGTCCGTACTGTGAGACGCCTAAGACAGCGCTACAGAAAGACAGGACGGACAGCTGATTGTCCTCGCAGTGGCAGACCATGTGTAATAACACCTGCACAGGATCAGTACATCCGAACATCACACCTGCGGGACAGGTACAGAATGGCAACAACAACTGCCCAAGTTACACCAGGAATGCACAATCCCTCCATCAGTGCTCAGACTGTCCGCAATAGGCTGAGAGAGAGAGGTTGGACTGAGGGCTTGTAGGCCTGTTGAAAGGCAGGTCCTCACCAGACATCACTGGCAACAATGTTGCCTATGGGCACAAACCCATCGTCGCTGGACCAGACAGGACTGGCAAAAAGTGCTCTTCACTGATGAGTCACGGTTTTGTCTCACCAGGGGAGATGGTCGGATTTGCGTTTATCGTCGAAGGAATGAGCATTACACCGAGGCCTATACTCTGGAGCGGGATCAATTTGGAGGTGAAGGGTCCGTCATGGTCTGAGGCGGTGTGTCACAGTATCATCGGACTGAGCTTGTTGTCATTGCATGCAATCTCAACACTGTGCGTTACAGGGAGGACATCCTCCTCCCTCATGTGGTACCCTTCCTGCAGGCTCATCTTGACATGACCCTCCAGTATGACAATGCCACCAGCCATACTGCTCGTTCTGTGTGTGATTTCCTGCAAGACAAGAATGTCAGTGTTTTGCCATGGCCAGTGAAGAGCCTGGATCTCGATCCCATTGAGCACGTCTGTGCCCTGTTGGATCGTAGGGTGGGGGCTAGGGACATTCCCCCCAGAAATGTAAACTTGGAACTTGCAGGTGCCTTGGTGGAAGAGTGGGGTAACATCTCACAGCAAGAACTGGCAAATCTGATGCAGTCCATGATGAGGAGATGCACTGCAGTACTTTTACTTTGTTCAGGGACACATTATTCCATTTCTCTTATTCACATGTCTGTGGAACTTGTTCAGTTTATGTCTCAGTTGTTGAATCTTGTTATGTTCATACAAATATTTACACGTTAAGTTTGCTGAAAATAAAAACAGTTGACAGTGAGAGGACGTTTCTTTTTCTGCTGAGTTTATATTTCCTTCTTTAAAAAAACATTACCAGAAACTTCAACAGAATGCTCAAATCAATTCAATCCGACCTCAGTAGATGGATTAATATCCCAGTTGCTTTAACCACAACACTCTTAAAAAAAGGGTTATTTGGCTATCCCCATAGGAGAACCCTTTTTTGTTCTAGGTAGAACCCTTTTTGGCTCCAGGTAGAACTATTTGAATTGGTTTAGAGAGGATTCTTCTGACCCCTGACTGAGTATATAGAGAAATATGGTGTTGCCAATTGCCCTGGAAGAGGTGGTCTTCACTGGTATATCCATTAAACAATGTAAACTACGCTTTGGTCCTCTTATTGGTCACACTTGTTCTATTAGTTGCAAAATTGAAAAACAATGTCTGGGAATCAAAATGGCATGCCCATTCTCCAATATTTCACAATAATGACTTGCGATCTGGAGGGAGTCCTTTTGCATCCCCTCAATGGTCCAAATGTGGAATCCGTACTCTTACCAATATCATGGACAGTAATGGTTTGAGAACATTCCAAGATTTGAAAGATACATAAACATTACCAGGCAACTCTTTTCTAAATTTACAATTGAGGAAACCCAACAACCAAAACATTGAATGTTGGGATGAATAAATAAACGATCTCAGCTCCAGAAAGGACGGATCTCTATAATATATAAACAACTTTTGGAAAGCTCATATTCTCAACTAGCCATTAAAAACGTATAATCCATACATCCAATGTAATCTGAACCGTGCATTTATTTGATTGTTTTTGTACCTGTAACCACCTTCTGAAAAAGATAAATGGCAAAACAAAATAATAGTTGGTGACAATTTTTTTTTAAACACTGCAAGGCAATTAAAATCACTCATCATTAAAACATAATTAATTCCATATCATTATTTATAACTAGTGCTCAACATCGACCTGCAGATTAAACAAATCCATTACTTTATATCCAATTGCCATCGTGAGGTTCCTGGAATAATGTATTAACAGAGATAACCATCAGATATTAGCTGGAAAATTAGGCTGCAGTGACCATCATATTCATCACTAGTGATACTAGTGAGAATGTGTGAACAGTAGGATTGCAAAATTCCAGCAACTTTCCCAAAAGGTCCAGGTTTTTCAGAAATCCTGATTGGAGGAATCTGGATTTCCTACTTATTCTCTCAATACGGGAACCTTCCAACCAGGATTTCTGGAAAACCTGGGAAAGTTACCAGTGATCTGTCCGGTCTAGGGGTCACTGACTTATTTTCAGGGGGATCATAGATTAATTAAAAAAAAGGGGGGAACAAATGTGGAACACTTGAAAAAAAGTTGCTAAATATAAATGAACAAAAAATATAAACGCAACATGCAAAAATATTACATTTTATATCAGGAAATCTGTCAATCGAAAACAATTCATTAGGCCTTAACCTCTACAGAGTACCTAACCCGGATCCGGGAGCACCCCCCACCTCCCCCACACTGATTAGCATCGCTAGCATAGCGTCACAATTAAATAGTAGCATCTAAATATCATTAAATCACAAGTCCAAGACACCCAATGAAAGACACAGATCTTGTGAATAAAACCACCATTTCAGATTTTTTAAATGTTTTACAGGGAAGACAAAATATGTAAATCTATTAGCTAAACACGTTAGCAAAAGACACCATTTTCTTACTCCAACAGTTTCTTACTCCATCAGGTGCTATCACCAATTCGGCTAAACTAAGATATTGATAGCCACAAACCAACAAACAAATTCATAAGATGACAGTCTGATAACATATTTATGGTATAGCATAGTTTTTTTTTTTTAAATGTGCATTTTTCAGGTATAAATCACAGTTCTACATTGCAGCTGCAATCTGATATAGTGCTGATGCAGCTAGAACAATTACAGAGACCAACGTTATATAACTAATTACTTGTCTTAAAACATTTCAGAAAAAATACACAGCGTACAGACATTGAAAGCCCAACATCTGGTGAATCCAAACAATATTTCAGATTTTTTAAATGTTTTATAGCGAAAACAAAATGTAGCGCTAAATTAGCATAACCAGGCCAGCCAGAACCAGCTGGACGCGCCCGACCAGTTCACATGCACGACAGATATATGAAATAACATCGTAAATTGGGTCTTACTATTGCTGGTCTTTCATCAGAATGTTGATCAAGGTGTCCTTAGTCCTGATGAGTCGTTCAATCCATTCACAATGGCAACTTCCCCTCTTCATTTAGCCTGGGTACTGGTCGACTGGCACGGTCCCTGTCCAAAGTTAAAAAACTCAAAGAACGGAACACGGCAAAACTCCCGAAAAAATTCTAATAATCTGATTAAACTATATTGAAAAAACATACATTACGGTGATATGGTCACATGTATCAAACAAACTTCGAGACGGAGATAGTTTTCATCCGTAACGTCAGCATAACAAAAGACAATGGCTTCTCTAAAACGCGCATCTCAGAAAACCGGAAGTTGTCGGTCACGCTAAAGAAATAGGTCTTATTTCACGTCAGTACAAGATAAACAAAAAATTTCTCCTCTGACGTCTTCCTGACACCCAGAGGAAGAAGAAGGAAGTGTGTTTCGGGTCATAGGTGGCGTGACCATATATAGGCAGAGCGTTGAAGCGAGCATACACATCTTGCAATCTTCTTCTGGCTCAGGGAAAGTGCTGTGAAATGACCTGTGTTTCACTCAGAGACAAAATTGGAACGGTTTTAGAAACCATAGCTTGTTTTCTATCCAATGGTATATGGTTATATGCATATAGTAACAGCAATAATTGAATAAGAGGCAGTTTAATCTGTAGAGGCAATTATGCTAATGCGAAACAGCACCCCCTGTATTCTCAAGAAGTAAGTTAATCTATAGTTTCACATGACTGGGAATACAGATATGCATCTGTTGGGCACATATATCTATGCATCTGATATGCATCTGTTGGTCACATATATCACATATGGATCAGAAAACAAGTTAGTATCTGGTGTGACCACGATTTGCCTCATAGAGCACGACACATCTCCTTCGCATAGAGTTGATCAGGCTGTTGATTGTGGCCGGTGGAATGTTGTCCCACTCCTCTTCAACGGCTGTGAGACGTTGCTGGATATTGGTGGGAACTGGAACAGGCTGTCGTACACGTCGATCCAGAGCATCCCAAACGGGCTCAATGGGTGACATGTCTGGTGAGTATGCAGGCCATGGAAGAACTGGGACATTTTCAGCTTCCAGGAATTGTGTACAGATCCTTGGGAAATGGGACTGTGCATTATCATGCTGAAACATGAGGTGATGGCGGTGAATGAATGACATGACAATGGGCCTCAGGATCTCAGCACGGTATTTCTATGCATTTAAGTTGCCATCGATAAAATGCAATTGTGTTCGTTGTCTGTAGCTTATGCATGCCAATAACATAACCCCACCGCCACCATGGGGCACTGTGTTCAAACATTGACATCAACAAAGTGCTTGTCCACTCGACGCCATGTATGCTGTCTGCCATTTGCCCGGTACAGTTAAAACCGGGATTATTCCATGAAGAGCATACTTCTCCAGCGTGCCAGTGGCCATTGAACGTGAGCATTTCCCACTGAAGTCGGTTACGATGCCAAACTGCAGTCAGGTTAAGATCCCGGTGAGGATGATGAGCATGCAGATGAGCTTCCCTGAGACGGTTTCTGACAGTTTGTGCAGAAATTATTATTGGCTGGTCTCAGACGCTCCCGCAAGTAAAGAAGCCGGATGTGGAGGTCCTGGGCTGTACGTACTGCCAAATTCTCTAAAACAACGTTGGAGGCGGCTTATGGTAAAAAAAAGAACATTCAAATCTTCACATTTTTTGGCAACAGCTCTGGTGGACATTCCTGCAGTCAGCATGCCAATTGCATGCTCCCTCAAAACTTGAGACATCTGTGGCCTTTCATTCTCACCAGCATAAGGTGTACCTGTATAATGATCATGCTGTTTAATCAGCTTCTTGATATAAAACCTGTCAAGTGGATGGACTATCTTGGCAAAGGAGAAAGGCTCACTAAGAGGGATGTAAACAAATTTGTGCAGAAAATATAAGAGAAATAAGCTTTTTGTGCATATGGAACATTTCTGGGATATTTCATTACAGCTCATGACACAAGGGACCATTACTTTACATGTTGCGTTTATAACCGAAAAGGGGTCTTCGGCTGTCCCCTTAAGAGAATCCTTTGAAGATACCTTTTTGGTTCCAGTTAGAATACTTTCCACAGACGGTTTCAGGTAGAACCCAAAATAGTTTTACCTGGAACCAAAAGGGTTATTCTATGGGGATGCCAAATAACCCTTTTAGAACCCTTTTTTCTAAGAATGTAGCCTTTATACAGTGCATTCGGAAAGTATTCAGACCCTTTTACTTTTTCCATATTTTATTACATTATAGCCTTATTCTAAAGTGGTGAAATAGTTTTTTTCCATCAGCAATCTACACACAATACCCCATAATGACCAAGCAAAAACTGACTCAAACTTCTCCCTGTCACGCCATGACCGTAGATTGATTTGTATGTTTCTATTTTTTGTTTGGTCAGGGTGTGATGTGGATGGGCATTCTATGTTTGTATGTCTATGTTTTCCATTTCTATGTTTTGGCCTGGTATGGTTCCCAATCAGAGGCAGCTGTCTATCGTTGTCTCTGATTGAGAACCATACTTAGGTAGCCTGTTTTCCCACTTTTGTTTGTGGGTGGTTGTTTCCTGTTTAGTGTTGCTGCACCTTTCAGGACTGTTTCGTTTCATTCACTCTCTTTGTTGTTTTTGATTACTTCAGTGTTCAGTTAATTTATATTAATAAAGATGGACACTTACCACGCTGCGTATTGGTCCGATCTTGACTACTCCTCATCCGACAGGGACGACGATCGTTACACTCCCATTTAAGAATGATGGAGGCCACTGTGTTCTTGGGGACCATTATGCAGAAATGTTTTGGTGCCCTTCCCCAGATCCGTGCCTCAAAACAATCCAGTCTCGGAGCTCTACGGACAATTCTTTCGACCTTTTGGCTTGCTTTTTGCTCTGGCATCCATTGTCAACTGTGGAACCTTATAGAGACAGGTGTTTGTCTTTCCAAATCATGTTCAATAGGTTGAATTTACTACAGGTGGACTCCAATCAAGGTGTAGAAACTCATCAAGGACGATCAATGGAAACAGGATACACCTGAGCTCAATTTCGAGTTTCATAGCAAAGTGTATGAATACTAATGTAAATAAGGTATTTCTGTTTTTTATTTTTAACATATTTGCATTTCTAAAAATCATTTTTTTTGCTTTGTCATCATGGGGTATTGTGTGTAGATTTCTGAGGATTTTTGTTTATTTAATACATTTTAGAATAAAGCTGTAACGTAACAAAATGTGGAAAAGTCAAGGGGTCTGAATACTTTCTGAAGGCACTGTGTGTATCTGCCATGGTAACCCATAATAACAGGTTTTGGGGTTGTGTGTTTTCATCAATGCCTAATGTGAGAAGACAGACTTGTGCCTTAGAGGTCTGTGGTCTGGGTCCCTCTCCTCTTCAGACTGCATACTTTGATTGTTATCGTGTCCATGACCAGGTCTCAACCCTAACATTCCCCCTTCCTCACAAAACCTCAAGCAGATAAAGAACTGCTCCCTCCTTCCCCTCAACCCTGAAATCGGAACCAGAAGGCAGATACGTCTGTGTGTGTGTGTGTGTGTGTGTGTGTGTGTGTGCGTGTGTGTGTGTGTGTGTGTGTGTGACTATGCGTCTGTGCATTTGTCTGTGTGCATGGGCTGGGTTACACAACATGTGTGCATAATATTCCAATATTTGACCAAGTTCGTCTCTGAAGCAAAGAGAGCATATTACTGTTGAACCCACTTCTCCCTGAAACACATGCTTCTCATTAAACAGCTACAACCTGCCAGGGGGCACAACTGAGGGGGGAGTATGTGTTTGTTTGTGTGTGTGTGTGCACGTGCAGGCATGTGTGTTTGTGCATGCGTTTGTGCGCGTCTGTGTGTGTTAGAGGTTCATGCGGCATTCCATGTTTAACCAATTTCATTAAAATGACCCTGTGAGAAGTGGAAAGCAAGTATTCTTTGTTGAGCCCTGCAAAATGGCCACTTATTTTGCTTCTGCTACATCTTTTTCATAAATAGCCTCTTCACACACGCACACGCACACGTACACGTACACGCACGCACACGCACACGCACACACTTCTTCAGTTTGAGTGCCAATCCACTTTTCCACAGATCCTCACTTCATAGGCAGACTGAACTGTAACACCCAAACACCCTCTTTTCCCAAGCAGAGACCATCATCAAATATATACACACGCACGCACCCAAGCACGATTGCACGCATGCACCCACACACACATACAACACAGCCACAACACCCAGTTCAGAAAGAGGCATAAGAGAGTTGGTTGCTAATAAACAACTCTTAACTTTTCTTAAAAAGTGGAGGGTGTTTTGAAGACAGAGAACACTATAGGGCAACTCAAGGTCTTGTCTCATCCAATGAAGATTGTTTATGGGAGAAAAACGCTAAAAGATGCTCCTGACTAACACCAGACAAAGACACTTCAAACAGAAAGATCGTCCAATACCTCTAATTTTCAGACATAATCAAAAGAAGCCTCCAAAAGCAGCAGGCTTTTCAGTCTGTTTTAGGGCTAGGCTGGCTGTTTGTAATAAAACTAATAAGGAACAAGAAAGAAAACTCACAACTCAGACCTCAATTATATTGGTACTTCAAAACAATATGGAGAATAAAGTGAACAGATGCGGTTTTCAATAACCCTTACATTTTTTCTTGCCATGTTCAGTGGTAGATTTGTCATGTTTTTTATGTGATCAAACATATGGAAGATAATACAGAGTATTGGACCTAATTAGTTTTGGGTTGGTTTGACAAAGAGGGCACTGCAACATGGACAGAAAACAAACTGTATTATAATTAAGCAATAAGGCACAAGGGGGTGTGGTATATGGCCAATATACCACGGCTAAGTGCTGTTCTTACGCACAACGTATCGCAAAGTGCTGACCACATACCACAAACCCTCGAGGTGCCTTATTGCTATTATAAACTGGTAATCAACATAATTAGAGCAGTAAAAATAAGTGTTTTGTCATACCCGTGGTATACGATCTGATGTACCACGGCTGTCAGCCAATCAGCATTCAGGGATCTAACCACCCAATTTATAATACAACTCAATGGTACCCAAATAGCACCCTATGTAAATGTTATTGTCTATTCCCTATAGTGCATTACTCTTGACCAACACCCTGGTCAAAAGTAATGCACTAAATAGGGAATAGGTTGCCATTTGTGATTTAAAAAAAATTGCTTTCTGTGTTTCATGTTACGGGGGTGACACGATCGTAAAATATATTTCCTCTTTTAAAGAATATTTAGTGCTTGATTCAATCTGTATTGCCGAAGTTAGACGCTATATAATGAAATTGAAATGTGAAGGTCATTTCCGATTGAGATTACATATGCAGCGTTCCCCATGAATGCGGTCTCCGCGAAAGCGGGAACTTTGCCTTTACATTACAATCGCGCTATAGCGCTGATCTTCAGCGACACGTATTGAACCAAGCCCTATTAGGCTATATATTATTTCCCTTTTTAATGCTTTTTAAAGTATGGAACAGTGTGTTGCTGCTATATTTTTACAATTTAGTAATTTAGCAGACACTCTTATCCAGTGCAACTTAAAGACGCAATTGTATTCTATTTATATAGATACATACTGTTTAATTTCTATAGATACATACTGTTCTATTTATATAGATACCGTTCTGTTTATA
The DNA here is from genome assembly GCF_029448725.1 of Salvelinus fontinalis. Classification (NCBI taxonomy): domain Eukaryota; kingdom Metazoa; phylum Chordata; class Actinopteri; order Salmoniformes; family Salmonidae; genus Salvelinus; species Salvelinus fontinalis. The sequence continues at coordinate 16,727,573 of NC_074678.1, forward strand.
TACCGTAGATACATACCTACCTGTTTATATAGATACATACCATTCTGTTTATATAGATACATACCATTCTGTTTATATAGATACATACCGTTCTCTTTATAAAGATACATACCATTCTGTTTATATAGATACATACCATTCTGTTTATATAGATACCATTCTGTTTATATAGATACATACCGTTCTCTTTATAAAGATACATACCATTCTGTTTATATAGATACATACCATTCTGTTTATATAGATACATACCATTCTGTTTATATAGATACATACCTACCTGTTTATATAGATACATACCGTTCTCTTTATAAAGATACATACCGTTCTGTTTATATAGATACATACCTACCTGTTTATATAGATACATACCTACCTGTTTATATAGATACATACCATTCTGTTTATATAGATACATACCATTCTGTTTATATAGATACATACCATTCTGTTTATATAGATACCGTTCTGTTTATATAGATACATACCGTTCTGTTTATATAGATACCGTTCTGTTTATATAGATACATACCATTCTGTTTATATAGATACATACCATTCTGTTTATATAGATACATACCATTCTGTTTATATAGATACATACCGGTCTGTTTATAAAGATACATACCGTTCTGTTTATATAGATACATACCGTTCTGTTTCTATAGATACATACCGTTCTGTTTATATAGATACATACCGGTCTGTTTATAAAGATACATACCGTTCTGTTTATAAAGATACATACCGTTCTGTTTATATAGATACATACCGTTCTGTTTCTATAGATACATACCGTTCTATTTATATAGTTTTTTACTATCAAGGTCTGTGCCCAAACAATTTGAGCTTCTACTTTCAAAAATGCACCTTTCCAGAAACAAGTCTCTCACCTTTGTTGCTTGCTATGGGCCACCGTCTGCCCCCAGCTGTGCCCTGAACACCATATGTGAATTGATTGCCCCCCATCTATCTTCAGAGCTCGTGCTGTTAGGTGACCTAAACTGGGACATGCTTAACACCCCGGCCATCCTACAATCTAAGCTTGATGCCCTCAATCTCACACAAATGATCAATGAACCTACCAGGTACAACCCCAAATCAGTAAACACGGGCACCCTCATAGACATCATCTTTACCAACCTGTCCTCCAAAATCTCAGCAATCACTGCCTCATTGGCTGCGTCTGTAATGGGTCCGTGGTCAAACGACCACCCCTCATCACTGTCAAACGCTCCCTAAAGCACTTCAGCGAGCAGGCCTTTCTAATCAACCTGACCCGGGTATCCTGTAAGGATGTTGACCTCATTCCGTGAGTAGAGGATGCCTGATTATTCTTTAAAAGTGCTTTCCTCTCCATCTTAAATAAGCATGCCCCATTAAAAAAAAATTGAGCTAGGAACAGATAGAGCCCTTGGTTCACTCCAGACCTGACTGCCCTTGACTAGCACAAAAACATCCTATCGCGTACTGCATTAGCCATCGAATAGCCCCCGCGATATGCAACTTTTCATTTAAGTCAGGAACCAATATACACAGGCAGTTAGGAAAGCAAAGGCTAGCTTTTTCAAACAGAAATTTGCATCCTGTAGCACAAACTCCAAAAAGTTCTGGGACACTTTAAAGTCCATGGAGAATAAGAGCACCTCCTTCCAGCTGCCAACTGCACTGACGCTAGGAAACTCTGTCACTACCGATAAATCCACGATAATTGAGAATTTCAATAAGAATTTCTCTATGGCTGGCCATGCTTTCCAACTGACTACCCCTACCCCGGGCAAACAGCCCTGCACCCCCCACAGCAACTTGCCCAAGCCTCCCCCATTTCTCCTTCACCCAATTCCAGATAGCTGATGTTCTGAAAGCGCTGCAAAATCTGGACCCCTACAAATCAGCCGGGATAGACAATCTGGACCCTCTCTTTCTAAAATGACCTGCCGAAATTGTTGAAACCCCTATTACTAGCCTGTTGAACCTCTCTTTCGTATCGTCTGAGATCCCCAAAGATTGGAAAGCTGCCACGGTCATCCCCCTCCTCAAAGGGGGAGACACTCTAGACCCAAACTGCTACAGACCTACAGTGGGGAGAACAAGTATTTGATACACTGCCGATTTTGCAGGTTTTCCTACTTGCAAAGCATGTAGAGGTCTGTAATTTTTATCATAATTACACTTCAACTGTGAGAGACGGAATCTAAAACAAAAATCCAGATAATCACATTGTATGATTTTTAAGTAATTCATTTGCATTTGCACTGTATATTTATCCTACCCTGCCTTTCTGTAAATAGCCCATCCAACTTTCTCATCCCCATACTGTTATTATTTATTTATTTATTTGCTCCTTTGCACCCCAGTATCTCTACTTGCACATTCATCTTTTGCACATCTATCACTCCAGTGTTTAATTGCTATATTGTAATTATTTCGCCACTATGGCCTATTTATTGCCTACCTCCCTTATCTTACCTCATTTGCACACACTGTATATAAACTTTTTCTCTATTGTGTTATTGACTGTATGTTTGTTTATTCCATGTGTAACTCTGTGTTGTTGTTTGTGTCGCACTGCCTGGCTTTATCTTTGTCACGACTTCCGCCGAAGTTGGTGCCTCTCCTTGTTCGGGCTGCGTTCGGCGGTCGGCGTCACCGGCTTTCTAGCCTCCACCAATCTACATTTCTTTTTTCATTTGTTTTGTCTTGATTGTACACACCTGGTTCCCATTACGTTTTAATTATTTCCCTATTTAACTCTCTGGAGCCATCATGGTTTTGTGCGTGTTTATTGTTGTCAGTTGTCTCGTTTATGTGACTCTGGATTTTCGTTCTCCTTGTTGGAAAATAACTTTTGAGTAAAGTTACTATTATTACTCATCTCTGTGTCCTGCGCCTGACTCCGCCTTACCCACATCACCTAGACTCTGACAATCTTGGCCAGGTCGCAGTTGTAAATGAGAACTTGTTCTCAACTAGCCTACCTGGTTAAATAAAGGTGAAATCAAATAAATAAAATAACTAAGGTCTTCGAAAGCCAAGTTAACAAAAAGATCACCGACCATTTCGAATCCCACCGTACCTTCTCCGCTATGCAATCTGGTTTCATAGCTGGTCATGGGTGCACATCAGCCACGCTCAAGGTCCTAAACAATATCATAACCGCCATCGATAAGAGACAGTACTGTGCAGCTGTATTCATCGACCTGGCCAAGGCTTTCGACTCTGTCAATCACCACATTCTTATCGGCAGACTCAACAGTCTTGGTTTCTGAAATGACTGCCTCGCCTGGTTTACCAACTACTTCTCAGACAGAGTTCAGTGTGTCAAATTGGAGGGCCTGTTGTCCGGACCTCTGGCAGTCTCTATGGGGATGCCACAGGCTTCAATTTTCGGGCCGACTCTCTATTCTGAATACATCAATGATGTCGCTCTTGCTGCTGGTGATTCTCTGATCCACCTCTACGCAGACGACACAATTCTGTATAACAACTGTTCTATTTATGTAGATACCGTTCTATTTATATAGATACCGTTCTATTTATATAGATACCGTTCTATTTATATCATATTATTTATATATAATTCTATTTATATAGATATCGTTTAGGGATTTACCATTACATATATATTTACAATTATTTAAAATACTCTACATGTATCCCTTAATACTTTCTGGTCTTGCCATTTTAACACAGCATTGAGTTTGACTGTGTGTGGTTGTGCACAGGATTAAAATAAAAAAGATAAAAGGAAATATGGATTTTATGTTTAAGTGAATACTACTTTAAGAGATTTGTGAACACGTTACACTTACGAGCCACGGTCTTAAAGGGTAACACAGAGATTGTCTCTTCTCGTTTACCCTCTCTCTCTCTGTTGCCCTTTAACATTTTATTTCTCTCTCTCTCTCTCTCTCTCTCTCTCTCTCTCTCTCTCTCTCTCTCTCTCTCTCTCTCTCTCTCTCTCTCTCTCTCTCTCTCTCTCTCTCTCTCTCTCTCTCTCTCTCTCTCACACACACATACAAACATACACCGCAGCGCACTAGAGTGTGAACACAGACAGCAGGCAGGCAGGATCTGACCTTTGAAATATGCAGCATCAAAGGAGTCTATTCCTGGTGCTACTGCATCATGCAGACACACAATAGACCAACCTTGGACTAAGGTTTCAAGTTTCACTCCTTTACCGACCAGCATGTGCGTGTTTGTATCAGTAGAGGCTCATAATAATACCTGGAACGGAGCAGATGGAATGACATAAAAGACATGGAAACCATATGTTTGATGTATTTGATATCTTTCCACTAATTCCACTCCAGCCATTACGACACGCCCGTCCTCCCCAATTAAGGTACCACCAATATCCTGTAGTTTGTATGTCTGCTTGCGTGTGACCCAGATGGACCCTGGGAAAGTGGTGGGTCAGGTAGAGATTGTGCACAAATATTGCAAACATTTCAAAAAGCCTGTTATTAAGTGTGTTGATAATTGGATATGGAGAAGGGCGAGCCGGTCAAGGATCGATTCAGACAAGGTGATAAATTGTATGACAAGCGACAGTTTAATTATGAGTAAAGATATCTGGTACAAGCGTATACGGTCTCGTTCCTTCGGCTCATAGAGAACCTCCAGAAAAAGCCCAGATAACAGAATGCATAGACATTTTATACAACACAGAAAGTAGGTTGAGTCTGGAAGTTCTGGTCCTTTGGTTGGTTCTGGACAGGTTGTTGTCTTCTCAGATTGGTCCTGATGAGCTGGGCGTCATCCTTCTGAGTCTTATAGCAAAAGTTCTTTGTTATCAAATGTTCAGCTAAGCAGGAGATTTTGTGTGTGCGTAGTCAGCCCTCCGTCCTTGAGTATGTGTGTGTGTCTGCACCCTTTTCTTATCAGTGTTTAGGAATGTTCTGTGTCAGCCATCTGTCTCTGGGTGTGTGAGAAACCCTGCTTAGAAAGAAGTTAGTTATAACAATGTAATAGCAATATGCTTGTGTTATTTTAAATGGTATTTATTACAAATGCCCTTTAATATAGATCACATGGACAATTCAATTTAACCCACTAACCCCAACATTTCACTATCATTGTATAGCCCTAGTGATTATGTTGATTTGACAAAGTTATTTCTAAAGAGTATTGTTTCTATCATGTTATTAGTGATTAAATTTAAGAATAAAAATAAAAATCTGTCCCTCATTTTAAGGCAACCTACGTGAACTGAACTCTCGTTTTAATATTTTTTTCAAAAGAGAGATTGAACATAATAGTCAAATCATAGCGTAAAAGCAGGTGAGCTAGTTCTACTCTTTTTAGACATTTTCAGGTGTTTTGTGGTAGAAAATTGATTAAGCTTGATTAATCATTGATTAAGCTCTGTGAAAATTGATTAAGCTCTGTGGGTAGAGCTTAATCAGCAACACTGTTACCAAGCAATAGACAGGCTAGAAAATGTTTAAACAATACCATTTTTGGTGAAGCTTGCGTTCAATTGCCTCTCCCTGTTGCACACAATAAGCTTAATTTTCCCCTGTCACAAGTGGATTCATGGCTGATGAAGATTAAAATGAAGTCGTCAACCCTGTTACAGTCAACCCTGTTACAGTCAACCCTGTTACAGTCAACCCTGTTACTTTATTTGGCACTTCATTTAATAGGCACTTACTATAGTCATTTTTTATTTAACCTCTTGAGATGGGAAAACGTTTTTTGATTCATTTGAACGTGCTATTTATGACAGAATATCACATTTTGCTGAAATAAAACTAGATTTTCTTTCATCACCAAGTTACACCACTCAAAAGGCACCTAATAATGGAACGACCCAAGGGCTGAGCTAAACACACACTGGGGAACTACATATGCACATATTCACACATACACACACTCACACACACACGCACGCACAGACACAAACACTTACGTACACACTCTATCCAGGGGAGAGTGTCCTCAAATCAAGCCACTCAAGGTGCCTGATGACTATAGCTATCAGAATATAAAGTATATGATTAGACCGTGGATCACAGGTGGCCGGCGGCAATTTCATTTGGGAGGACGGGCTTATAGTAATGGATGGAACGGAATATATGGAATGTTATCGAACAGATCAAACACAAGGTTTTCACGTGTTTGTTACCATTCCATTCCAATCATTCCAGCCATTATTATGAGCCGTCCTCCTCTCAGCAGCCTCCTGTGCATTGAGCTCAACCTGTGTTATGATACAGCATGGCACCACAATCACGCTTACTTAGTTGGTGTTAAGACTAAATAAAGTCAAAGCAGTGACACAGTACAGCCTACAGTACATGTCCTTGGTGACCAGGCTACTTCAGCTAATGTGAACTTGTGTGTTGAACCGCTTTAGGGAGGAGAGGACAAATTGCACACATGCTTTTTCCACACGCATCCGTCAGAAAAAAAAAAGTCTACAGTACTAATGAAACACTGTTATTCCTTAACAACGACACAAATGTACGTGTGTGTGCATCTGTGTGAATGTGCGTGTATTTGTGTGTGTATACAGTACCAGTCAAAAGTTTGGACACACCTATTCATTCAAGACTACCTCATGAAGCAGGTTGAGAGAATGCCAAAAGTGTGCAAAGGGTGGCTACTTTGAAGAATCTCAAAATAAAATGTATTTTGATTTGTTTAAAACTTTTGGTCACTACATGATCCATATGTGTTATTTCATAGTTTTGAAGTCTTCACTATTATTCTACAATGTAGAAAATAGTACAAATAAAGAAAATGAGTAGGTGTGTCCAAACTTTTGACTGGTACTGTATGTCAGCACTTTAGTTGGTCAGAGCAGATTGCTCTTTTTGCAGCAGAGGGCAGACGGTTCAGTAGCAGTTACAATTAATCACTCTCCAACCAGTCAAGAACATGTGTACAGAAACACTCATGGCTCAGACGGGAGGGTGTGTGTGTGTGCGTGCATGTGTGTGTGTGTGTGTCTCAGGGAAGCAGGAAATTGTGATGTGTGTGGGGGGGTTAACAAAATCATGGTCCATTAAGGTTTCCACTCAGAGCACGTTTTTATAGAACAGATGAAAACGAGAGTTTGTCATCACGTTGTTAATGACGGTGTTATATGACCTTCCAGTGTGTGTGTATGTAGAGAGAGAGAACTGAGGTTTGTGTGCAGAGAACAGTGTGTGTGTGTCTGTTTGTGCATATGTGTATGTGTGTGCGTGCGTTCATGCAAGTCATTTATCAAAGACTGTGTGTGTGCGTTTGTATTGCGTTTATGAGTGTGCGTGTGTGTGTGTGTGTGTGTGTGTGTGTGTGTGTGTGTGTGTGTGTGTGTGTGTGTGTGTGTGTGTGTGTGTGTGTGTGTGTGTGTGTGTGTGTGGGGGTGTGTGTGGGGGTGTGTGTGTGTGTGTGTGTGTGTGTGTGTGTGGGTGTGTATGTCTCAAGGAGCAGAGGGACGTGATGTGTGTGGGGGGGTTAACATAATGATGGCCCATTAACTCAGAGCATGTTTTTATAGACCAGATGAAAAAGAGAGTTTGTTGTTTGTGTATGTATCTAGCATGTTTTCTCCATCTAGCATGTTGTCTCCATCTAGCATGTTTTCTCCATCTAGCATGTTGTCTCCATCTAGCATGTTATCTCCTTCTAGCATGATGTCTCCATCTAGCATGTTAAATCCATCTATCATGTTGTCCCCATCTAGCATGTTTTCTCCATCTAGCATGTTGTCTCCATGTAGCTTGTTGTCTCCATGTAGTATGTTGTCTCCATCTAGCATGTTGTCTCCATCTAGCATGTTTTCTCCATCTAGCATGTTGTCTCCATCTAGCATGTTGTCTCCATCTAGCATGTTATCTCCATGTAGCATGTTTTCTCCATCTAGCATGTTGTCTCCATCTAGCATGTTTTCTCCATCTAGCATGTTGTCTCCATCTAGCATGTTATCTCCTTCTAGCATGATGTCTCCATCTAGCATGTTATCTCCATCTATCATGTTGTCCCCATCTAGCATGTTTTCTCCATCTAGCATGTTGTCTCCATGTAGCTTGTTGTCTCCATGTAGCATGTTGTCTCCATCTAGCATGTTGTCTCCATCGAGCATGTTTTCTCCATCGGGCATGTTGTCTCCATGAAGCATGTTGTATCCATGTAGCATGTTGTCTCTATCGAGCATGTTGTCTCCATGTAGAATGTTGTCACCATATAGCATGTTGTCTCCATCTGGCATGTTGTCTCCATTTAGCATGTTGTCTCCATGTAGCATGTTGTCTCCAATCTGGAATGTTGTCTCCATGTAGCATGTTGTCTCCATGTAGTATGTTGTCTCCATGTAGCATGTTGTCTCCATCTAGCATGTTGTCTCCATCTAGCATGTTTTCTCCATGTAGCATTCTGTCTCCGTGTAGAATGTTGTCTCCATCTAGCATGTTGTGTCCATCTAGCATGTTGTCTCCATGTAGCATGTTGTCTCCATGTAGCATGTTGTCTCCATCTAGCTTGTTGTCTCTATCTAGCAGGTTGTCTCCATCTAGCATTTTGTCTCCATCTAGCATGTTGTCTCCATCTAGCATGTTGTCTCCACCTAGCATGTTGTCTCCATCTAGCATGTTGTCACCATATAGAATGTTGTCTCCATGTAGCATGTTGTCTCCATCTGGCATGTTGTCTCCATTTAGCATGTTGTCTCCATGTAGCATGTTGTCTCCATCTGGCTTGTTGTCTCCATGTAGCATGTTGTCTCCATGTAGCATGTTGTCTCCATGTAGCATGTTGTCTCCATGTAGCATGGTGTGTCCATCTAGCATGTTGTCTCCATCTAGCATGTTTTCTCCATCTGGTATTCTGTCTCCATGTAGAATGTTGTTTCCATCTAGCATGTTGTCTCCATGTAGCATGTTTTCTCCATCTGGCATTCTGTCTCCATGTAGAATGTTGTCTCCATGTAGCATGTTGTATCCATCTAGCATGTTGTCTCCATCTAGCATGTTGTCTCCATCTAGCATGTTGTCTCCATCTAGCATGTTTTCTCCATCTAGCATGTTGTCTCCATGAAGCATGTTGTCTCCATGTAGCACATTGTCTCCATCTAGCATGTTGTCTCCATGTAGCATGTTCTCTCCATCTAGAACGTTGTCTCCATCTAGCATGTTGTCTCCATGTAGCACGTTGTCTCCATCTAGCATGTTTTCTCCATCTGGCATTCTGTCTCCATGTAGAATGTTGTCTCCATCTAGCATGTTGTCTCCATTTAGCATGTTGTATCCATGTAGCATGTTGTCTCCATGTAGCATGTTGTCTCTATCTACCATTTGTATCTCCATGTAGCATGTTCTCGCCATCTAGCATGTTGTCTCCATCTAGCATGTTTTCTCCATCTGGCATGTTGTCTCCATGAAGAATGTTGTCTCCATGTAGCATGTTGTCTCCATCTAGCATGTTGTCTCCATGTAGCATGTTCTCGCCATCTAGCATGTTGTCTCCATCTAGCATGTTTTCTCCATCTGGCATGTTGTCTCCATGAAGCATGTTGTCTCCATCTAGCATGTTGTCTCCATGTAGCATGTTCTCTCCATGTAGCACGTTGTCTCCACCTAGCATGTTGTCTCCATGTAGCACGTTGTCTCCATCTAGCATGCTGTCAACATCTAGAATGTTGTCTCCACGTAGCATAATGTCTCCATCTAGCATGTTATCTCAATCTAGCATGTTGTCTCTATGTAGCTTGTTGTCTCCATCTAGCATGTTGTCTACATGTAGCATGTTGTCTCCATGTATCATGTTGTCTCCATCTAGCATGTTTTTTCCATCTGGCATGTTGTCTCCATGTAGCATGTTGTCTCCATGTAGCATGTCGTCTCCATCTAACATGTTTTCTCCATCTGGCATGTTGTGTCCATGTAGCACGTTGTTTCCATCTGGCATGTTTTCTCCATGTAGCATGTTTTCTCCATCTAGCATGTTGTCTCCATCTAGCAGGTTGTCTCCATCTAGCATGTTGTCTCCATGTAGCATGTTGTCTCCATGTAGCATGTTGTCTCCATCTAGCATGTTGTCTCCATCTAGCATGTTGTCTCCATCTATCATGTTGTCTCCATGTAGCATGTTGTCTCCATGTAGCATGTTTTCTCCATCTAGCATGTTGTCTCCATCTATCATGTTGTCTCCATCTAGCATGTTGTCTCCATCTAGCATGTTGTCTCCATCTATCATGTTGTCTCCATGTAGCATGTTGTCTCCATCTAGCAGGTTGTCTCCATCTAGCATGTTATCTCCATGTAGCATGTTGTCTCCATCAGCATGTTGTCTCCATGTAGCAGGTTGTCTCCATGTAGCAGGTTGTCTCCATCTATAATGTTGTCTCCATGTAGCATGTTGTCTCCATCTAGCATGTTGTCTCCATGTAGCATGTTGTCTCCATCTAGCATGTTGTCTCCATGTAGCATGTTGTCTCCATGTAGCATGTTGTCTCCATGTAGCATGTTGTCTCCATGTAGCATGTTGTCTCCATCTAGCATGTTGTCTCCATGTAGCATGTTATCTCCATCTATCATGTTGTCGCCATCTATCATGTTGTCTACATCTAGCAGGTTGTCTCCATCTATCATGTTGTCTCCATCTATCATGTTGTCTCCATGTAACATGTTGTCTCCATCTATCATGTTGTCTCCATCTATCATGTTGTCTCCATCTATCATGTTGTCTCCATGTAGCATGTTGTCTCCATCTAGCAGGTTGTCTCCATCTAGCAGGTTGTCTCCATCTAGCATGTTGTCTCCATGTAGCATGTTGTCTCCATGTAGCATGTTGTCTCCATGTAGCATGTTGTCTCCATGTAGCATGTTGTCTCCATGTAGCATGTTGTCTCCATGTAGCATGTTGTCTCCATCTAGCATGTTGTCTCCATCTAGCATGTTGTCTCCATCTATCATGTTGTCTCCATGTAGCATGTTGTCTCCATGTAGCATCTTTTCTCCATCTAGCATGTTGTCTCCATCTATCATGTTGTCTCCATGTAGCATGTTGTCTCCATCTAGCAGGTTGTCTCCATCAGCATGTTGTCTCCATCAGCATGTTGTCTCCATGTAGCAGGTTGTCTCCATGTAGCATGTTGTCTCCATGTAGCATGTTGTCTCCATGTAGCATGTTGTCTCCATGTAGCATGTTGTCTCCATCAGCATGTTGTCTCCATCAGCATGTTGTCTCCATGTAGCAGGCTGTCTCCATCTAGCATGTTGTCTCCATGTAGCATGTTGTCTCCATCTAGCATGTTGTCTCCATGTAGCATGTTGTCTCCATCTAGCATGTTGTCTCCATCTAGCATGTTGTCTCCATCTAGCATGTTGTCTCCATCTAGCAGGTTGTCTCCATCTATCATGTTGTCTCCATCTATCATGTTGTCTCCATGTAGCATGTTGTCTCCATCTATCATGTTGTCTCCATCTATCATGTTGTCTCCATCTAACATGTTGTCTCCATCTAGCATGTTGTCTCCATCTATCATGTTGTCTCCATCTATCATGTTGTCTCCATCTATCATGTTGTCTCCATGTAGCATGTTGTCTCCATCTATCATGTTGTCTCCATCTATCATGTTGTCTCCATCTATCATGTTGTCTCCATGTAGCATGTTGTCTCGATCTATCATGTTGTCTCCATCTAGCAGGTTGTCTCCATCTATCATGTTGTCTCCATCTGTCATGTTGTCTCCATCTATCATGTTGTCTCCATCTAGCATGTTGTCTCCATCTAGCATGTTATCTCCTTCTAGCATGATGTCTCCATCTAGCATGTTATCTCCATCTATCATGTTGTCCCCATCTAGCATGTTTTCTCCATCTAGCATGTTGTCTCCATGTAGCATGTTGTCTCCATGTAGCATGTTGTCTCCATCTAGCATGTTGTCTCCATCTAGCAGGTTGTCTCCATCTATCATGTTGTCTCCATCTATCATGTTGTCTCCATGTAGCATGTTGTCTCCATCTATCATGTTGTCTCCATCTATCATGTTGTCTCCATCTAACATGTTGTCTCCATCTAGCATGTTGTCTCCATCTAGCATGTTGTCTCCATCTATCATGTTGTCTCCATCTATCATGTTGTCTCCATGTAGCATGTTGTCTCCATCTATCATGTTGTCTCCATCTATCATGTTGTCTCCATCTATCATGTTGTCTCCATGTAGCATGTTGTCTCCATCTATCATGTTGTCCCCATCTAGCATGTTTTCTCCATCTAGCATGTTGTCTCCATCTAGCATGTTGTCTCCATCTAGCATGTTGTCTCCATCTAGCAGGTTGTCTCCATCTATCATGTTGTCTCCATCTATCATGTTGTCTCCATGTAGCATGTTGTCTCCATCTATCATGTTGTCTCCATCTATCATGTTGTCTCCATCTAACATGTTGTCTCCATCTAGCATGTTGTCTCCATCTAGCATGTTGTCTCCATCTATCATGTTGTCTCCATCTATCATGTTGTCTCCATGTAGCATGTTGTCTCCATCTATCATGTTGTCTCCATCTATCATGTTGTCTCCATCTATCATGTTGTCTCCATGTAGCATGTTGTCTCCATCTATCATGTTGTCTCCATCTAGCAGGTTGTCTCCATCTATCATGTTGTCTCCATCTGTCATGTTGTCTCCATCTATCATGTTGTCTCCATCTAGCATGTTGTCTCCATCTAGCATGTTGTCTCCATCTAGCATGTTATCTCCTTCTAGCATGATGTCTCCATCTAGCATGTTATCTCCATCTATCATGTTGTCCCCATCTAGCATGTTTTCTCCATCTAGCATGTTGTCTCCATGTAGCTTGTTGTCTCCATGTAGCATGTTGTCTCCATGTAGCATGTTGTCTCCATCGAGCATGTTTTCTCCATCGGGCATGTTGTCTCCATGAAGCATGTTGTATCCATGTAGCATGTTGTCTCTATCGAGCATGTTGTCTCCATGTAGCATGTTGTCACCATATAGAATGTTGTCTCCATGTAGCATGTTGTCTCCATCTATCATGTTGTATCCATGTAACATGTTGTCTCCATCTATCTTGTTGTCTCCATCTATCATGTTGTCTCCATGTAGCATGTTGTCTCCATCTAGCAGGTTGTCTCCATGTAGCAGGTTGTCTCCATCTATAATGTTGTCTCCATGTAGCATGTTGTCTCCATCTAGCATGTTGTCTCCATGTAGCATGTTGTCTCCATCTAGCATGTTGTCTCCATCTAGCATGTTGTCTCCATCTAGCATGTTGTCTCCATGTAGCATGTTGTCTCCATCTAGCATGTTGTCTCCATGTAGCATGTTATCTCCATCTATCATGTTGTCGCCATCTATCATGTTGTCTCCATCTTGCAGGTTGTCTCCATGTAACATGTTGTCTCCATCTATCATGTTGTCTCCATCTATCATGTTGTCTCCATCTATCATGTTGTCTCCATGTAGCATGTTGTCTCCATCTAGCAGGTTGTCTCCATCTAGCATGTTGTCTCCATGTAGCATGTTGTCTCCATGTAGCATGTTGTCTCCATGTAGCATGTTGTCTCCATGTAGCATGTTGTCTCCATGTAGCATGTTGTCTCCATCTAGCATGTTGTCTCCATCTAGCATGTTGTCTCCATCTAGCATGTTGTCTCCATCTATCATGTTGTCTCCATGTAGCATGTTGTCTCCATGTAGCATCTTTTCTCCATCTAGCATGTTGTCTCCATCTATCATGTTGTCTCCATGTAGCATGTTTTCTCCATCTAGCAGGTTGTCTCCATCTAGCATGTTGTCTCCATCAGCATGTTGTCTCCATGTAGCAGTTTGTCTCCATGTAGCATGTTGTCTCCATGTAGCATGTTGTCTCCATGTAGCATGTTGTCTCCATGTAGCATGTTGTCTCCATCAGCATGTTGTCTCCATGTAGCAGGCTGTCTCCATCTAGCATGTTGTCTCCATGTAGCATGTTGTCTCCATCTAATATGTTGTCTCCATGTAGCATGTTGTCTCCATCTAGCATGTTGTCTCCATCTAGCACGTTGTCTCCATCTAGCATGTTGTCTCCATCTAGCAGGTTGTCTCCATCTATCATGTTGTCTCCATCTATCATGTTGTCTCCATGTAGTATGTTGTCTCCATCTATCATGTTGTCTCCATCTATCATGTTGTCTCCATCTAACATGTTGTCTCCATCTAGCATGTTGTCTCCATCTATCATGTTGTCTCCATCTATCATGTTGTCTCCATCTATCATGTTGTCTCCATGTAGCATGTTGTCTCCATCTATCATGTTGTCTCCATCTATCATGTTGTCTCCATCTATCATGTTGTCTCCATGTAGCATGTTGTCTCCATCTATCATGTTGTCTCCATCTAACAGGTTGTCTCCATCTATCATGTTGTCTCCATCTGTCATGTTGTCTCCATCTATCATGTTGTCTCCATCTAGCATGTTGTCTCCATCTAGCATGTTGTCTCCATCTAGCATGTTATCTCCTTCTAGCATGATGTCTCCATCTAGCATGTTATCTCCATCTATCATGTTGTCCCCATCTAGCATGTTTTCTCCATCTAGCATGTTGTCTCCATGTAGCATGTTGTCTCCATGTAGCATGTTGTCTCCATGTAGCATGTTGTCTCCATCTAGCATGTTGTCTCCATCTAGCATGTTGTCTCCATCTAGCATGTTGTCTCCATCTAGCAGGTTGTCTCCATCTATCATGTTGTCTCCATCTATCATGTTGTCTCCATGTAGCATGTTGTCTCCATCTATCATGTTGTCTCCATCTATCATGTTGTCTCCATCTAACATGTTGTCTCCATCTAGCATGTTGTCTCCATCTAGCATGTTGTCTCCATCTATCATGTTGTCTCCATCTATCATGTTGTCTCCATGTAGCATGTTGTCTCCATCTATCATGTTGTCTCCATCTAGCAGGTTGTCTCCATCTATCATGTTGTCTCCATCTGTCATGTTGTCTCCATCTATCATGTTGTCTCCATCTAGCATGTTGTCTCCATCTAGCATGTTATCTCCTTCTAGCATGATGTCTCCATCTAGCATGTTATCTCCATCTATCATGTTGTCCCCATCTAGCATGTTTTCTCCATCTAGCATGTTGTCTCCATGTAGCATGTTGTCTCCATGTAGCATGTTGTCTCCATGTAGCATGTTGTCTCCATCTAGCATGTTGTCTCCATCTAGCATGTTGTCTCCATCTAGCATGTTGTCTCCATCTATCATGTTGTCTCCATCTATCATGTTGTCTCCATGTAGCATGTTGTCTCCATCTATCATGTTGTCTCCATCTATCATGTTGTCTCCATCTATCATGTTGTCTCCATGTAGCATGTTGTCTCCATCTATCATGTTGTCTCCATCTAGCAGGTTGTCTCCATCTATCATGTTGTCTCCATCTGTCATGTTGTCTCCATCTATCATGTTGTCTCCATCTAGCATGTTGTCTCCATCTAGCATGTTGTCTCCATCTAGCATGTTATCTCCTTCTAGCATGATGTCTCCATCTAGCATGTTATCTCCATCTATCATGTTGTCCCCATCTAGCATGTTTTCTCCATCTAGCATGTTGTCTCCATGTAGCTTGTTGTCTCCATGTAGCATGTTGTCTCCATGTAGCATGTTGTCTCCATCGAGCATGTTTTCTCCATCGGGCATGTTGTCTCCATGAAGCATGTTGTATCCATGTAGCATGTTGTCTCTATCGAGCATGTTGTCTCCATGTAGCATGTTGTCACCATATAGAATGTTGTCTCCATGTAGCATGTTGTCTCCATCTATCATGTTGTCTCCATCTATCATGTTGTCTCCATGTAGCATGTTGTCTCCATCTAGCAGGTTGTCTCCATGTAGCAGGTTGTCTCCATCTATAATGTTGTCTCCATGTAGCATGTTGTCTCCATCTAGCATGTTGTCTCCATGTAGCATGTTGTCTCCATCTAGCATGTTGTCTCCATCTAGCATGTTGTCTCCATCTAGCATGTTGTCTCCATGTAGCATGTTGTCTCCATCTAGCATGTTGTCTCCATGTAGCATGTTATCTCCATCTATCATGTTGTCGCCATCTATCATGTTGTCTCCATCTTGCAGGTTGTCTCCATCTATCATGTTGTCTCCATCTATCATGTTGTCTCCATGTAACATGTTGTCTCCATCTATCATGTTGTCTCCATCTATCATGTTGTCTCCATCTATGATGTTGTCTCCATGTAGCATGTTGTCTCCATCTAGCAGGTTGTCTCCATCTAGCAGGTTGTCTCCATCTAGCATGTTGTCTCCATGTAGCATGTTGTCTCCATGTAGCATGTTGTCTCCATGTAGCATGTTGTCTCCATCTAGCATGTTGTCTCCATCTAGCATGTTGTCTCCATCTAGCATGTTGTCTCCATCTATCATGTTGTCTCCATGTAGCATGTTGTCTCCATGTAGCATCTTTTCTCCATCTAGCATGTTGTCTCCATCTATCATGTTGTCTCCATGTAGCATGTTTTCTCCATCTAGCAGGTTGTCTCCATCTAGCATGTTGTCTCCATCAGCATGTTGTCTCCATGTAGCAGGTTGTCTCCATGTAGCATGTTGTCTCCATGTAGCATGTTGTCTCCATGTAGCATGTTGTCTCCATGTAGCATGTTGTCTCCATCAGCATGTTGTCTCCATGTAGCAGGCTGTCTCCATCTAGCATGTTGTCTCCATGTAGCATGTTGTCTCCATCTAGCATGTTGTCTCCATGTAGCATGTTGTCTCCATCTAGCATGTTGTCTCCATCTAGCATGTTGTCTCCATCTAGCATGTTGTCTCCATCTAGCATGTTGTCTCCATGTAGCATGTTGTCTCCATCTAGCATGTTGTCTCCATGTAGCATGTTGTCTCCATCTATCATGTTGTCTCCATCTATCATGTTGTCTCCATCTAACATGTTGTCTCCATCTAGCATGTTGTCTCCATCTATCATGTTGTCTCCATCTATCATGTTGTCTCCATCTATCATGTTGTCTCCATCTATCATGTTGTCTCCATGTAGCATGTTGTCTCCATCTATCATGTTGTCTCCATCTATCATGTTGTCTCCATCTATCATGTTGTCTCCATGTAGCATGTTGTCTCCATCTATCATGTTGTCTCCATCTAGCAGGTTGTCTCCATCTATAATGTTGTCTCCATCTGTCATGTTGTCTCCATCTATCATGTTGTCTCCATCTAGCATGTTGTCTCCATCTAGCATGTTGTCTCCATCTAGCATGTTATCTCCTTCTAGCATGTTGTCTCCATGTAGCATGTTGTCTCCATGTAGCATGTTGTCTCCATGTAGCATGTTGTCTCCATCTAGCATGTTGTCTCCATCTAGCATGTTGTCTCCATCTAGCATGTTGTCTCCATCTAGCAGGTTGTCTCCATCTATCATGTTGTCTCCATCTATCATGTTGTCTCCATGTAGCATGTTGTCTCCATCTATCATGTTGTCTCCATCTATCATGTTGTCTCCATCTAACATGTTGTCTCCATCTAGCATGTTGTCTCCATCTAGCATGTTGTCTCCATCTATCATGTTGTCTCCATCTATCATGTTGTCTCCATGTAGCATGTTGTCTCCATCTATCATGTTGTCTCCATCTATCATGTTGTCTCCATCTATCATGTTGTCTCCATGTAGCATGTTGTCTCCATCTATCATGTTGTCTCCATCTAGCAGGTTGTCTCCATCTAGCATGTTGTCTCCATCTGTCATGTTGTCTCCATCTATCATGTTGTCTCCATCTAGCGTGTTGTCTCCATCTAGCATGTTGTCTCAATCTAGCATGTTATCTCCTTCTAGCATGATGTCTCAATCTAGCATGTTATCTCCATCTATCATGTTGTCCCCATCTAGCATGTTTTCTCCATATAGCATGTTGTCTCCATGTAGCTTGTTGTCTCCATGTAGCATGTTGTCTCCATGTAGCATGTTGTCTCCATCGAGCATGTTTTCTCCATCGGGCATGTTGTCTCCATGAAGCATGTTGTATCCATGTAGCATGTTGTCTCTATCGAGCATGTTGTCTCCATGTAGCATGTTGTCACCATATAGAATGTTGTCTCCATGTAGCATGTTGTCTCCATCTGGCATGTTGTCTCCATTTAGCATGTTGTCTCCATGTAGCATGTTGTCTCCAATCTGGAATGTTGTCTCCATGTAGCATGTTGTCTCCATGTAGTTTGTTGTCTCCATGTAGCATGTTGTCTCCATCTAGCATGTTGTCTCCATCTAGCATGTTTTCTCCATGTAGCATTCTGTCTCCGTGTAGAATGTTGTCTCCATCTAGCATGTTGTGTCCATCTAGCATGTTGTCTCCATGTAGCATGTTGTCTCCATGTAGCATGTTGTCTCCATCTAGCTTGTTGTCTCTATCTAGCAGGTTGTCTCCATCTAGCATTTTGTCTCCATCTATCATGTTGTCTCCATCTAGCATGTTGTCTCCACCTAGCATGTTGTCTCCATCTAGCATGTTGTCACCATATAGAATGTTCTCTAGATGTAGCATGTTGTCTCCATCTGGCATGTTGTCTCCATTTAGCATGTTGTCTCCATGTAGCATGTTGTCTCCATCTGGCTTGTTGTCTCCATGTAGCATGTTGTCTCCATGTAGCATGTTGTCTCCATATAGCATGGTGTGTCCATGTAGCATGTTGTCTCCATCAAGCATGTTGTCTCCATCTAGCATGTTCTCGCCATCTATCATGTTGTCTCCATCTAGCATGTTGTCTCCATGAAGCATGTTGTCTCCATGTAGCACATTGTCTCCATCTAGCATGTTGTCTCCATGTAGCATGTTCTCTCCATTTAGCACGTTGTCTCCATCTAGCATGTTGTCTCCATCTAGCAGGTTGTCTCCATCTATCATGTTGTCTCCATCTATCATGTTGTCTCCATGTAGTATGTTGTCTCCATCTATCATGTTGTCTCCATCTATCATGTTGTCTCCATCTAACATGTTGTCTCCATCTAGCATGTTGTCTCCATCTATCATGTTGTCTCCATCTATCATGTTGTCTCCATCTATCATGTTGTCTCCATGTAGCATGTTGTCTCCATCTATCATGTTGTCTCCATCTATCATGTTGTCTCCATCTATCATGTTGTCTCCATGTAGCATGTTGTCTCCATCTATCATGTTGTCTCCATCTAGCAGGTTGTCTCCATCTATCATGTTGTCTCCATCTGTCATGTTGTCTCCATCTATCATGTTGTCTCCATCTAGCATGTTGTCTCCATCTAGCATGTTGTCTCCATCTAGCATGTTATCTCCTTCTAGCATGATGTCTCCATCTAGCATGTTATCTCCATCTATCATGTTGTCCCCATCTAGCATGTTTTCTCCATCTAGCATGTTGTCTCCATGTAGCATGTTGTCTCCATGTAGCATGTTGTCTCCATGTAGCATGTTGTCTCCATCTAGCAGGTTGTCTCCCTCTAGCATGTTGTCTCCATCTAGCATGTTGTCTCCATCTAGCAGGTTGTCTCCATCTATCATGTTGTCTCCATCTATCATGTTGTCTCCATGTAGCATGTTGTCTCCATCTATCATGTTGTCTCCATCTATCATGTTGTCTCCATCTAACATGTTGTCTCCATCTAGCATGTTGTCTCCATCTAGCATGTTGTCTCCATCTATCATGTTGTCTCCATCTATCATGTTGTCTCCATCTAACATGTTGTCTCCATCTAGCATGTTGTCTCCATCTATCATGTTGTCTCCATCTATCATGTTGTCTCCATCTATCATGTTGTCTCCATGTAGCATGTTGTCTCCATCTATCATGTTGTCTCCATCTAGCAGGTTGTCTCCATCTATCATGTTGTCTCCATCTGTCATGTTGTCTCCATCTATCATGTTGTCTCCATCTAGCATGTTGTCTCCATCTAGCATGTTATCTCCTTCTAGCATGATGTCTCCATCTAGCATGTTATCTCCATCTATCATGTTGTCTCCATGTAGCATGTTGTCTCCATCTATCATGTTGTCTCCATCTAGCAGGTTGTCTCCATCTATCATGTTGTCTCCATCTGTCATGTTGTCTCCATCTATCATGTTGTCTCCATCTAGCATGTTGTCTCCATCTAGCATGTTATCTCCTTCTAGCATGATGTCTCCATCTAGCATGTTATCTCCATCTATCATGTTGTCCCCATCTAGCATGTTTTCTCCATCTAGCATGTTGTCTCCATGTAGCATGTTGTCTCCATGTAGCATGTTGTCTCCATGTAGCATGTTGTCTCCATCTAGCATGTTGTCTCCATCTAGCATGTTGTCTCCATCTAGCATGTTGTCTCCATCTATCATGTTGTCTCCATCTATCATGTTGTCTCCATGTAGCATGTTGTCTCCATCTATCATGTTGTCTCCATCTATCATGTTGTCTCCATCTATCATGTTGTCTCCATGTAGCATGTTGTCTCCATCTATCATGTTGTCTCCATCTAGCAGGTTGTCTCCATCTATCATGTTGTCTCCATCTGTCATGTTGTCTCCATCTATCATGTTGTCTCCATCTAGCATGTTGTCTCCATCTAGCATGTTGTCTCCATCTAGCATGTTATCTCCTTCTAGCATGATGTCTCCATCTAGCATGTTATCTCCATCTATCATGTTGTCCCCATCTAGCATGTTTTCTCCATCTAGCATGTTGTCTCCATGTAGCTTGTTGTCTCCATGTAGCATGTTGTCTCCATGTAGCATGTTGTCTCCATCGAGCATGTTTTCTCCATCGGGCATGTTGTCTCCATGAAGCATGTTGTATCCATGTAGCATGTTGTCTCTATCGAGCATGTTGTCTCCATGTAGCATGTTGTCACCATATAGAATGTTGTCTCCATGTAGCATGTTGTCTCCATCTATCATGTTGTCTCCATCTATCATGTTGTCTCCATGTAGCATGTTGTCTCCATCTAGCAGGTTGTCTCCATGTAGCAGGTTGTCTCCATCTATAATGTTGTCTCCATGTAGCATGTTGTCTCCATCTAGCATGTTGTCTCCATGTAGCATGTTGTCTCCATCTAGCATGTTGTCTCCATCTAGCATGTTGTCTCCATCTAGCATGTTGTCTCCATGTAGCATGTTGTCTCCATCTAGCATGTTGTCTCCATGTAGCATGTTATCTCCATCTATCATGTTGTCGCCATCTATCATGTTGTCTCCATCTTGCAGGTTGTCTCCATCTATCATGTTGTCTCCATCTATCATGTTGTCTCCATGTAACATGTTGTCTCCATCTATCATGTTGTCTCCATCTATCATGTTGTCTCCATCTATCATGTTGTCTCCATGTAGCATGTTGTCTCCATCTAGCAGGTTGTCTCCATCTAGCAGGTTGTCTCCATCTAGCAGGTTGTCTCCATCTAGCATGTTGTCTCCATGTAGCATGTTGTCTCCATGTAGCATGTTGTCTCCATGTAGCATGTTGTCTCCATCTAGCATGTTGTCTCCATCTAGCATGTTGTCTCCATCTAGCATGTTGTCTCCATCTATCATGTTGTCTCCATGTAGCATGTTGTCTCCATGTAGCATCTTTTCTCCATCTAGCATGTTGTCTCCATCTATCATGTTGTCTCCATGTAGCATGTTTTCTCCATCTAGCAGGTTGTCTCCATCTAGCATGTTGTCTCCATCAGCATGTTGTCTCCATGTAGCAGGTTGTCTCCATGTAGCATGTTGTCTCCATGTAGCATGTTGTCTCCATGTAGCATGTTGTCTCCATGTAGCATGTTGTCTCCATCAGCATGTTGTCTCCATGTAGCAGGCTGTCTCCATCTAGCATGTTGTCTCCATGTAGCATGTTGTCTCCATCTAGCATGTTGTCTCCATGTAGCATGTTGTCTCCATCTAGCATGTTGTCTCCATCTATCATGTTGTCTCCATCTAGCATGTTGTCTCCATCTAGCATGTTGTCTCCATGTAGCATGTTGTCTCCATCTAGCATGTTGTCTCCATGTAGCATGTTGTCTCCATCTATCATGTTGTCTCCATCTATCATGTTGTCTCCATCTAACATGTTGTCTCCATCTAGCATGTTGTCTCCATCTATCATGTTGTCTCCATCTATCATGTTGTCTCCATCTATCATGTTGTCTCCATCTATCATGTTGTCTCCATGTAGCATGTTGTCTCCATCTATCATGTTGTCTCCATCTATCATGTTGTCTCCATCTATCATGTTGTCTCCATGTAGCATGTTGTCTCCATCTATCATGTTGTCTCCATCTAGCAGGTTGTCTCCATCTATAATGTTGTCTCCATCTGTCATGTTGTCTCCATCTATCATGTTGTCTCCATCTAGCATGTTGTCTCCATCTAGCATGTTGTCTCCATCTAGCATGTTATCTCCTTCTAGCATGTTGTCTCCATGTAGCATGTTGTCTCCATGTAGCATGTTGTCTCCATGTAGCATGTTGTCTCCATCTAGCATGTTGTCTCCATCTAGCATGTTGTCTCCATCTAGCATGTTGTCTCCATCTAGCAGGTTGTCTCCATCTATCATGTTGTCTCCATCTATCATGTTGTCTCCATGTAGCATGTTGTCTCCATCTATCATGTTGTCTCCATCTATCATGTTGTCTCCATCTAACATGTTGTCTCCATCTAGCATGTTGTCTCCATCTAGCATGTTGTCTCCATCTATCATGTTGTCTCCATCTATCATGTTGTCTCCATGTAGCATGTTGTCTCCATCTATCATGTTGTCTCCATCTATCATGTTGTCTCCATCTATCATGTTGTCTCCATGTAGCATGTTGTCTCCATCTATCATGTTGTCTCCATGTAGCATGTTGTCTCCATCTATCATGTTGTCTCCATCTATCATGTTGTCTCCATCTGTCATGTTGTCTCCATCTATCATGTTGTCTCCATCTAGCGTGTTGTCTCCATCTAGCATGTTATCTCCTTCTAGCATGATGTCTCAATCTAGCATGTTATCTCCATCTATCATGTTGACCCCATCTAGCATGTTTTCTCCATATAGCATGTTGTCTCCATGTAGCTTGTTGTCTCCATGTAGCATGTTGTCTCCATGTAGCATGTTGTCTCCATCGAGCATGTTTTCTCCATCGGGCATGTTGTCTCCATGAAGCATGTTGTATCCATGTAGCATGTTGTCTCTATCGAGCATGTTGTCTCCATGTAGCATGTTGTCACCATATAGAATGTTGTCTCCATGTAGCATGTTGTCTCCATCTGGCATGTTGTCTCCATTTAGCATGTTGTCTCCATGTAGCATGTTGTCTCCAATCTGGAATGTTGTCTCCATGTAGCATGTTGTCTCCATGTAGTTTGTTGTCTCCATGTAGCATGTTGTCTCCATCTAGCATGTTGTCTCCATCTAGCATGTTTTCTCCATGTAGCATTCTGTCTCCTTGTAGAATGTTGTCTCCATCTAGCATGTTGTGTCCATCTAGCATGTTGTCTCCATGTAGCATGTTGTCTCCATGTAGCATGTTGTCTCCATCTAGCTTGTTGTCTCTATCTAGCAGGTTGTCTCCATCTAGCATTTTGTCTCCATCTATCATGTTGTCTCCATCTAGCATGTTGTCTCCACCTAGCATGTTGTCTCCATCTAGCATGTTGTCACCATATAGAATGTTCTCTAGATGTAGCATGTTGTCTCCATCTGGCATGTTGTCTCCATTTAGCATGTTGTCTCCATGTAGCATGTTGTCTCCATCTGGCTTGTTGTCTCCATGTAGCATGTTGTCTCCATGTAGCATGTTGTCTCCATATAGCATGGTGTGTCCATGTAGCATGTTGTCTCCATCAAGCATGTTGTCTCCATCTAGCATGTTCTCGCCATCTATCATGTTGTCTCCATCTAGCATGTTGTCTCCATGAAGCATGTTGTCTCCATGTAGCACATTGTCTCCATCTAGCATGTTGTCTCCATGTAGCATGTTCTCTCCATTTAGCACGTTGTCTCCATCTAGCATGTTGTCTCCATGTAGCACGTTTTCTCCATCTAGCATGTTTTCTCCATCTGGCATTCTGTCTCCATGTAGAATGTTGTCTCCATTTTAGAATGTTGTCTCCATTTAGCATGTTGTATCCATGTAGCATGTTGTCTCCATGTAGCATGTTGTCTCCATCTAGCATGTTGTCTCCATGTAGAATGTTCTCGCCATCTAGCATGTTGTCTCCATCTAGCATGTTTTCTCCATCTGGCATGTTGTCTCCATGAAGAATGTTGTCTCCATGTAGCATGTTGTCTCCATCTAGCATGTTGTCTCCATGTAGCATGTTCTCGCCATCTAGCATGTTGTCTCCATCTAGCATGTTTTCTCCATCTGGCATTTTGTCTCCATGAAGCATGTTGTCTCCATCTAGCATGTTGTCTCCATGTAGCATGTTCTCTCCATGTAGCACGTTGTCTCCACCTAGCATGTTGTCTCCATGTAGCACGTTGTCTCCATCTAGCATGCTGTCAACATCTAGAATGTTGTCTCCACGTAGCATAATGTCTCCATCTGGCATGTTGTCTCCATGTAGCATGTTGTCGCCATCTAGCATGTTATCTCAATCTATCATGTTGTCTCTATGTAGCTTGTTGTCTCTATCTAGCATGTTGTCTACATGTAGCATGTTGTCTCCATGTATCATGTTGTCTCCATCTAGCATGTTTTCTCCATCTGGCATGTTGTCTCCATGTAGCATGTTGTCTCCATGTAGCATGTCGTCTCCATCTAACATGTTTTCTCCATCTGGCATGTTGTGTCCATGTAGCACGTTGTTTCCATCTGGCATGTTTTCTCCATGTAGCATGATTTCTCCATCTAGCATGTTGTCTCCATCTAGCAGGTTGTCTCCATCTAGCATGTTGTCTCCATGTAGCATGTTGTCTCCATGTAGCATGTTGTCTCCATCTAGCATGTTGTCTCCATGTAGCATGTTGTTTCCATCTAGCATGTTGTCTCCATCTAGCATGTTGTCTCCATCTATCATGTTGTCTCCATGTAGCATGTTGTCTCCATGTAGCATGTTTTCTCCATCTAGCATGTTGTCTCCATCTATCATGTTGTCTCCATCTAGCATGTTGTCTCCATGTAGCATGTTATCTCCATCTATCATGTTGTCTCCATCTATCATGTTGTCTCCATCTAGCAGATTGTCTCCATCTATCATGTTGTCTCCATCTATCATGTTGTATCCATGTAACATGTTGTCTCCATCTATCATGTTGTCTCCATCTATCATGTTGTCTCCATCTATCATGTTGTCTCCATGTAGCATGTTGTCTCCATGTAGCATGTTGTCTCCATCAGCATGTTGTCTCCATGTAGCAGGCTGTCGCCATCTAGCATGTTGTCTCCATGTAGCATGTTGTCTCCATCTAGCATGTTGTCTCCATGTAGCATGTTGTCTCCATCTAGCATGTTGTCTCCATCTAGCATGTTGTCTCCATCTAGCATGTTGTCTCCATCTAGCATGTTGTCTCCATCTAGCAGGTTGTCTCCATCTATCATGTTGTCTCCATCTATCATGTTGTCTCCATGTAGCATGTTGTCTCCATCTATCATGTTGTCTCCATCTATCATGTTGTCTCCATCTATCATGTTGTCTCCATGTAGCATGTTGTCTCCATCTATCGTGTTGTCTCCATCTAGCAGGTTGTCTCCATCTATCATGTTGTCTCCATCTGTCATGTTGTCTCCATCTGTCATGTTGTCTCCATCTAGCATGTTGTCTCCATCTATCATGTTGTCTCCATCTATCATGTTGTCTCCATCTATCATGTTGTCTCCATGTAGCATGTTGTCTCCATCTATCATGTTGTCTCCATCTAGCATGTTGTCTCCATCTATCATGTTGTCTCCATCTATCATGTTGTCTCCATCTATCATGTTGTCTCCATCTATCATGTTGTCTCCATCTAGCATGTTGTCTCAATCTATCATGTTCTCTCCATCTAGCATGTTGTCTCCATCTATCATGTTGTCTCCATGTAGCATGTTGTCTCCATGTAGCATGTTTTTTCCATCTAGCATGTTGTCTCCATCTATCATGTTGTCTCCATCTAGCATGTTGTCTCCATGTAGCATGTTATCTCCATCTATCATGTTGTCTCCATCTATCATGTTGTCTCCATCTAGCAGATTGTCTCCATCTATCATGTTGTCTCCATCTATCATGTTGTATCCATGTAACATGTTGTCTCCATCTATCATGTTGTCTCCATCTATCATGTTGTCTCCATCTATCATGTTGTCTCCATGTAGCATGTTGTCTCCATGTAGCATGTTGTCTCCATCAGCATGTTGTCTCCATGTAGCAGGCTGTCGCCATCTAGCATGTTGTCTCCATGTAGCATGTTGTCTCCATCTAGCATGTTGTCTCCATGTAGCATGTTGTCTCCATCTAGCATGTTGTCTCCATCTAGCATGTTGTCTCCATCTAGCATGTTGTCTCCATCTAGCATGTTGTCTCCATCTAGCAGGTTGTCTCCATCTATCATGTTGTCTCCATCTATCATGTTGTCTCCATGTAGCATGTTGTCTCCATCTATCATGTTGTCTCCATCTATCATGTTGTCTCCATCTATCATGTTGTCTCCATGTAGCAGGTTGTCTCCATCTATCATGTTGTCTCCATCTGTCATGTTGTCTCCATCTGTCATGTTGTCTCCATCTAGCAGGTTGTCTCCATCTATCATGTTGTCTCCATCTATCATGTTGTCTCCATGTAGCATGTTGTCTCCATCTATCATGTTGTCTCCATCTATCATGTTGTCTCCATCTATCGTGTTGTCTCCATCTAGCAGGTTGTCTCCATCTATCATGTTGTCTCCATCTGTCATGTTGTCTCCATCTGTCATGTTGTCTCCATCTAGCATGTTGTCTCCATCTATCATGTTGTCTCCATCTATCATGTTGTCTCCATCTATCATGTTGTCTCCATCTATCATGTTGTCTCCATGTAGCATGTTGTCTCCATCTATCATGTTGTCTCCATCTAGCATGTTGTCTCCATCTATCATGTTGTCTCCATCTATCATGTTGTCTCCATCTATCATGTTGTCTCCATCTATCATGTTGTCTCCATCTAGCATGTTGTCTCAATCTATCATGTTCTCTCCATCTAGCATGTTGTCTCCATCTAGCATGTTGTCTCCATCTAGCATGTTTTCTCCATCTATCATGTTGTCTCCATCTATCATGTTGTCTCCATCTATCATGTTGTCTCCATCTATCATGTTGTCTCCATCTAGCATGTTGTCTCCATCTATCATGTTGTCTCCATCTAGCATGTTGTCTCCATCTATCATGTTGTCTCCATCTATCATGTTGTGTCCATCTATCATGTTGTCTCCATCTAGCATGTTGTCTCCATCTAGCATGTTGTCTCCATCTAGCATGTTGTCTCCATCTAGCATGTTGTCTCCATCTAGCAGGTTGTCTCCATGTAGGATGTTGTCTCCATCTATCATGTTGTCTCCATCTAGCATGTTGTCTCCATCTAGCATGTTGTTTCCATCTAGCATGTTGTCTCCATGTAGCATGTTGTCTCCATGTAGCATGTTGTCTCCATGTAGCATGTTGTCTCCATCTAGCATGTTGTCTCCATCTAGCATGTTGTCTCCATCTAGCATGTTGTCTCCATCTAGCAGGTTGTCTCCATCTAGCATGTTGTCTCCATCTAGCAGGTTATCTCCATGTAGGATGTTGTCTCCATCTATCATGTTGTCTCCATCTAGCATGTTGTCTCCATCTAGCATGTTGTCTCCATCTAGCATGTTGTCTCCATGTAGCATGTTGTCTCCATGTAGCATGTTGTCTCCATGTAGCATGTTGTCTCCATCTAGCATGTTGTCTCCATGTAGCATGTTGTCTCCATCTAGCATGTTGTCTCCATCTAGCATGTTGTCTCCATCTATCATGTTGTCTCCATGTAGCATGTTGTCTCCATGTAGCATGTTTTCTCCATCTAGCATGTTGTCTCCATCTATCGTGTTGTCTCCATGTAGCATGTTGTCTCCATCTAGCATGTTGTCTCCATGTAGCATGTTGTCTCCATCTAGCATGTTGTCTCCATCTAGCAGGTTGTCTCCATCTAGCAGGTTGTCTCCATCTAGCATGTTGTCTCCATGTAGCATGTTGTCTCCATCAGCATGTTGTCTCCATGTAGCATGTTGTCTCCATGTAGCATGTTGTCTCCATCTAGCATGTTGTCTCCATCTAGCATGTTGTCTCCATCTAGCATGTTGTCTCCATGTAGCATGTTGTCTCCATCTGGCTTGTTGTCTCCATGTAGCATGTTGTCTCCATGTAGCATGTTGTCTCCATGTAGCATGGTGTGTCCATCTAGCATGTTGTCTCCATCTAGCATGTTTTCTCCATCTGGTATTCTGTCTCCATGTAGAATGTTGTTTCCATCTAGCATGTTGTCTCCATGTAGCATGTTTTCTCCATCTGGCATTCTGTCTCCATGTAGAATGTTGTCTCCATGTAGCATGTTGTATCCATGTAGCTTGTTGTCTCCATGTTGCATGTTGTCTCAATCTAGCTTGTTGTCTCCATCTAGCATGTTCTCGCCATCTATCATTTTGTCTCCATCTAGCATGTTTTCTCCATCTGGCATGTTGTCTCCATGAAGCATGTTGTCTCGATGTAGCACATTGTCTCCATCTAGCATGTTGTCTCCATGTAGCATGTTCTCTCCATCTAGCACGTTGTCTCCATCTAGCATGTTGTCTCCATGTAGCACGTTGTCTCCATCTAGCATGTTTTCTCCATCTGGTATTCTGTCTCCATGTAGAATGTTGTCTCCATCTAGCATGTTGTCTCCATTTAGCATGTTGTATCCATGTAGCATGTCTCCATGTAGCATGTTGTCTCCATCTAGCATGTTGTTTCCATGTAGCATGTTCTCGCCATCTAGCATGTTGTCTCCATCTAGCATGTTTTCTCCATCTGGCATGTTGTCTCCATGAAGAATGTTGTCTCCATGTAGCATGTTGTCTCCATCTAGCATGTTGTCTCCATGTAGCATGTTCTCGCCATCTAGCATGTTGTCTCCATCTAGCATGTTTTCTCCATCTGGCATGTTGTCTCCATGAAGCATGTTGTCTTCATCTAGCATGTTGTCTCCATGTAGCATGTTCTCTCCATGTAGCACGTTGTCTCCACCTAGCATGTTGTCTCCATGTAGCACGTTGTCTCCATCTAGCATGCTGTCAACATCTAGAATGTTGTCTCCATGTAGCATGTTGTCTCCATCTAGCATGTTATCTCAATCTAGCATGTTGTCTCTATGTAGCTTGTTGTCTCTATCTAGCATGTTGTCTACATGTAGCATGTTGTCTCCATGTATCATGTTGTCTCCATCTAGCATGTTTTCTCCATCTGGCATGTTGTCTCCATGTAGCATGTTGTCTCCTTGTAGCATGTCGTCTCCATCTAACATGTTTTCTCCATCTGGCATGTTGTGTCCATGTAGCACGTTGTTTCCATCTGGCATGTTTTCTCCATGTAGCATGTTTTCTCCATCTAGCATGTTGTCTCCATCTAGCAGGTTGTCTCCATCTAGCATGTTGTCTCCATGTAGCATGTTGTCTCCATCTAGCATGTTGTCTCCATGTAGCATGTTGTCTCCATCTAGCATGTTGTCTCCATGTAGCATGTTGTCTCCATGTAGCATGTTGTCTCCATCTAGCATGTTGTCTCCATCTAGCATGTTGTCTCCATCTAGCATGTTGTCTCCATCTATCATGTTGTCTCCATCTATCATGTTGTCTCCATCTAGCATGTTGTCTCCATCTAGCATGTTGTCTCCATCTATCATGTTGTCTCCATCTATCATGTTGTCTCCATGTAGCATGTTGTCTCCATCTATCATGTTGTCTCCATCTAGCATGTTGTCTCCATGTAGCATGTTCTCCATCTATCATGTTGTCTCCATCCAGCAGGTTGTCTCCATCTAGCATGTTTTCTCCATGTAGGATGTTTTCTCTATCTAGCATGTTTTCTCCATCTATCATGTTGTCTCCATGTAGCATGTTGTCTCCATCTAGCATGTTGTCTCCATGTAGCATGTTTTCTCCATGTAGGATGTTTTCTCTATCTAACATGTTTTCTTCATCTAGAATGTTATCTCCATGTAGCATGTTGTCTTCATCTAGCATGTTGTCTCCATGTAGCACGTTGTCTCCATCTAGCATGCTGTCAACATCTAGAATGTTGTCTCCACGTAGCATAATGTCTCCATCTGGAATGTTGTCTCCATGTAGCATGTTGTCTCCATCTAGCATGCTGTCAACATCTAGAATGTTGTCTCCACGTAGCATAATGTCTCCATCTGGCATGTTGTCTCCATGTAGCATGTTGTCTCCATCTAGCATGTTATCTCAATCTATCATGTTGTCTCTATGTAGCTTGTTGTCTCTATCTAGCATGTTGTCTACATGTAGCATGTTGTCTCCATGTATCATGTTGTCTCCATCTAGCATGTTTTCTCCATCTGGCATGTTGTCTCCATGTAGCATGTTGTCTCCATGTAGCATGTCGTCTCCATCTAACATGTTTTCTCCATCTGGCATGTTGTGTCCATGTAGCACGTTGTTTCCATCTGGCATGTTTTCTCCATGTAGCATGTTTTCTCCATCTAGCATGTTGTCTCCATCTAGCAGGTTGTCTCCATCTAGCATGTTGTCTCCATGTAGCATGTTGTCTCCATGTAGCATGTTGTCTCCATCTAGCATGTTGTCTCCATGTAGCATGTTGTTTCCATCTAGCATGTTGTCTCCATCTAGCATGTTGTCTCCATCTATCATGTTGTCTCCATGTAGCATGTTGTCTCCATGTAGCATGTTTTCTCCATCTAGCATGTTGTCTCCATCTATCATGTTGTCTCCATCTAGCATGTTGTCTCCATGTAGCATGTTATCTCCATCTATCATGTTGTCTCCATCTATCATGTTGTCTCCATCTAGCAGATTTTCTCCATCTATCATGTTGTCTCCATCTATCATGTTGTATCCATGTAACATGTTGTCTCCATCTATCATGTTGTCTCCATCTATCATGTTGTCTCCATCTATCATGTTGTCTCCATGTAGCATGTTGTCTCCATGTAGCATGTTGTCTCCATCAGCATGTTGTCTCCATGTAGCAGGCTGTCGCCATCTAGCATGTTGTCTCCATGTAGCATGTTGTCTCCATCTAGCATGTTGTCTCCATGTAGCATGTTGTCTCCATCTAGCATGTTGTCTCCATCTAGCATGTTGTCTCCATCTAGCATGTTGTCTCCATCTAGCAGGTTGTCTCCATCTATCATGTTGTCTCCATCTATCATGTTGTCTCCATGTAGCATGTTGTCTCCATCTATCATGTTGTCTCCATCTATCATGTTGTCTCCATCTATCATGTTGTCTCCATGTAGCATGTTGTCTCCATCTATCGTGTTGTCTCCATCTAGCAGGTTGTCTCCATCTATCATGTTGTCTCCATCTGTCATGTTGTCTCCATCTGTCATGTTGTCTCCATCTAGCATGTTGTCTCCATCTATCATGTTGTCTCCATCTATCATGTTGTCTCCATCTATCATGTTGTCTCCATCTATCATGTTGTCTCCATGTAGCATGTTGTCTCCATCTATCATGTTGTCTCCATCTAGCATGTTGTCTCCATCTATCATGTTGTCTCCATCTATCATGTTGTCTCCATCTATCATGTTGTCTCCATCTAGCATGTTGTCTCAATCTATCATGTTCTCTCCATCTAGCATGTTGTCTCCATCTATCATGTTGTCTCCATGTAGCATGTTGTCTCCATGTAGCATGTTTTCTCCATCTAGCATGTTGTCTCCATCTATCATGTTGTCTCCATCTAGCATGTTGTCTCCATGTAGCATGTTATCTCCATCTATCATGTTGTCTCCATCTATCATGTTGTCTCCATCTAGCAGATTGTCTCCATCTATCATGTTGTCTCCATCTATCATGTTGTATCCATGTAACATGTTGTCTCCATCTATCATGTTGTCTCCATCTATCATGTTGTCTCCATCTATCATGTTGTCTCCATGTAGCATGTTGTCTCCATGTAGCATGTTGTCTCCATCAGCATGTTGTCTCCATGTAGCAGCCTGTCGCCATCTAGCATGTTGTCTCCATGTAGCATGTTGTCTCCATCTAGCATGTTGTCTCCATGTAGCATGTTGTCTCCATCTAGCATGTTGTCTCCATCTAGCATGTTGTCTCCATCTAGCATGTTGTCTCCATCTAGCAGGTTGTCTCCATCTATCATGTTGTCTCCATCTATCATGTTGTCTCCATGTAGCATGTTGTCTCCATCTATCATGTTGTCTCCATCTATCATGTTGTCTCCATCTATCATGTTGTCTCCATGTAGCATGTTGTCTCCATCTATCGTGTTGTCTCCATCTAGCAGGTTGTCTCCATCTATCATGTTGTCTCCATCTGTCATGTTGTCTCCATCTGTCATGTTGTCTCCATCTAGCATGTTGTCTCCATCTATCATGTTGTCTCCATCTATCATGTTGTCTCCATCTATCATGTTGTCTCCATCTATCATGTTGTCTCCATCTAGCATGTTGTCTCCATCTATCATGTTGTCTCCATCTATCATGTTGTCTCCATCTATCATGTTGTCTCCATCTATCATGTTGTCTCCATCTAGCATGTTGTCTCAATCTATCATGTTCTCTCCATCTAGCATGTTGTCTCCATCTAGCATGTTGTCTCCATCTAGCATGTTTTCTCCATCTATCATGTTGTCTCCATCTATCATGTTGTCTCCATCTATCATGTTGTCTCCATCTATCATGTTGTCTCCATCTAGCATGTTGTCTCCATCTATCATGTTGTCTCCATCTAGCATGTTGTCTCCATCTATCATGTTGTCTCCATCTATCATGTTGTCTCCATCTATCATGTTGTCTCCATCTAGCATGTTGTCTCCATCTAGCATGTTGTCTCCATCTAGCATGTTGTCTCCATCTAGCATGTTGTCTCCATCTAGCAGGTTGTCTCCATGTAGGATGTTGTCTCCATCTATCATGTTGTCTCCATCTAGCATGTTGTCTCCATCTAGCATGTTGTCTCCATCTAGCATGTTGTCTCCATGTAGCATGTTGTCTCCATGTAGCATGTTGTCTCCATGTAGCATGTTGTCTCCATCTAGCATGTTGTCTCCATCTAGCATGTTGTCTCCATCTAGCATGTTGTCTCCATCTAGCATGTTGTCTCCATCTAGCATGTTGTCTCCATCTAGCAGGTTGTCTCCATGTAGGATGTTGTCTCCATCTATCATGTTGTCTCCATCTAGCATGTTGTCTCCATCTAGCATGTTGTCTCCATCTAGCATGTTGTCTCCATCTAGCATGTTGTCTCCATGTAGCATGTTGTCTCCATGTAGCATGTTGTCTCCATGTAGCATGTTGTCTCCATCTAGCATGTTGTCTCCATGTAGCATGTTGTCTCCATCTAGCATGTTGTCTCCATCTAGCATGTTGTCTCCATCTATCATGTTGTCTCCATGTAGCATGTTGTCTCCATGTAGCATGTTTTCTCCATCTAGCATGTTGTCTCCATCTATCGTGTTGTCTCCATGTAGCATGTTGTCTCCATCTAGCATGTTGTCTCCATGTAGCATGTTGTCTCCATCTAGCATGTTGTCTCCATCTAGCATGTTGTCTCCATCTAGCAGGTTGTCTCCATCTAGCATGTTGTCTCCATCTATCGTGTTGTCTCCATGTAGCATGTTGTCTCCATCTAGCATGTTGTCTCCATGTAGCATGTTGTCTCCATCTAGCATGTTGTCTCCATCTAGCATGTTGTCTCCATCTAGCAGGTTGTCTCCATCTAGCATGTTGTCTCCATGTAGCATGTTGTCTCCATCAGCATGTTGTCTCCATGTAGCATGTTGTCTCCATGTAGCATGTTGTCTCCATCTAGCATGTTGTCTCCATCTAGCATGTTGTCTCCATCTAGCATGTTGTCTCCATGTAGCATGTTGTCTCCATCTGGCTTGTTGTCTCCATGTAGCATGTTGTCTCCATGTAGCATGGTGTGTCCATCTAGCATGTTGTCTCCATCTAGCATGTTTTCTCCATCTGGTATTCTGTCTCCATGTAGAATGTTGTTTCCATCTAGCATGTTGTCTCCATGTAGCATGTTTTCTCCATCTGGCATTCTGTCTCCATGTAGAATGTTGTCTCCATGTAGCATGTTGTATCCATGTAGCATGTTGTCTCCATGTTGCATGTTGTCTCCATCTAGCATGTTGTCTCCATCTAGCATGTTCTCGCCATCTATCATTTTGTCTCCATCTAGCATGTTTTCTCCATCTGGCATGTTGTCTCCATGAAGCATGTTGTCTCGATGTAGCACATTGTCTCCATCTAGCATGTTGTCTCCATGTAGCATGTTCTCTCCATCTAGCACGTTGTCTCCATCTAGCATGTTGTCTCCATGTAGCACGTTGTCTCCATCTAGCATGTTTTCTCCATCTGGCATTCTGTCTCCATGTAGAATGTTGTCTCCATCTAGCATGTTGTCTCCATTTAGCATGTTGTATCCATGTAGCATGTCTCCATGTAGCATGTTGTCTCCATCTAGCATGTTGTTTCCATGTAGCATGTTCTCGCCATCTAGCATGTTGTCTCCATCTAGCATGTTTTCTCCATCTGGCATGTTGTCTCCATGAAGAATGTTGTCTCCATGTAGCATGTTGTCTCCATCTAGCATGTTGTCTCCATGTAGCATGTTCTCGCCATCTAGCATGTTGTCTCCATCTAGCATGTTTTCTCCATCTGGCATGTTGTCTCCATGAAGCATGTTGTCTTCATCTAGCATGTTGTCTCCATGTAGCATGTTCTCTCCATGTAGCACGTTGTCTCCACCTAGCATGTTGTCTCCATGTAGCACGTTGTCTCCATCTAGCATGCTGTCAACATCTAGAATGTTGTCTCCATGTAGCATGTTGTCTCCATCTAGCATGTTATCTCAATCTAGCATGTTGTCTCTATGTAGCTTGTTGTCTCTATCTAGCATGTTGTCTACATGTAGCATGTTGTCTCCATGTATCATGTTGTCTCCATCTAGCATGTTTTCTCCATCTGGCATGTTGTCTCCATGTAGCATGTCGTCTCCATCTAACATGTTTTCTCCATCTGGCATGTTGTGTCCATGTAGCACGTTGTTTCCATCTGGCATGTTTTCTCCATGTAGCATGTTTTCTCCATCTAGCATGTTGTCTCCATCTAGCAGGTTGTCTCCATCTAGCATCTTGTCTCCATGTAGCATGTTGTCTCCATCTAGCATGTTGTCTCCATGTAGCATGTTGTCTCCATCTAGCATGTTGTCTCCATGTAGCATGTTGTCTCCATGTAGCATGTTGTCTCCATCTAGCATGTTGTCTCCATCTAGCATGTTGTCTCCATCTAGCATGTTGTCTCCATCTATCATGTTGTCTCCATCTATCATGTTGTCTCCATCTAGCATGTTGTCTCCATCTATCATGTTGTCTCCATCTATCATGTTGTCTCCATGTAGCATGTTGTCTCCATCTATCATTTTGTCTCCATCTATCATGTTGTCTCCATGTAGCATGTTGTCTCCATCTATCATGTTGTCTCCATCTAGCATGTTGTCTCCATGTAGCATGTTCTCCATCTATCATGTTGTCTCCATCCAGCAGGTTGTCTCCATCTAGCATGTTTTCTCCATGTAGGATGTTTTCTCTATCTAGCATGTTTTCTCCATCTATCATGTTGTCTCCATGTAGCATGTTGTCTCCATCTAGCATGTTGTCTCCATGTAGCATGTTTTCTCCATGTAGGATGTTTTCTCTATCTAACATGTTTTCTTCATCTAGAATGTTATCTCCATGTAGCATGTTGTCTTCATCTAGCATGTTGTCTCCATGTAGCATGTTCTCTCCATGTAGCATGTTGTCTCCACCTAGCATGTTGTCTCCATGTAGCACGTTGTCTCCATCTAGCATGCTGTCAACATCTAGAATGTTGTCTCCATGTAGCATGTTGTCTCCATCTAGCATGTTATCTCAATCTAGCATGTTGTCTCTATGTAGCTTGTTGTCTCTATCTAGCATGTTGTCTACATGTAGCATGTTGTCTCCATGTATCATGTTGTCTCCATCTAGCATGTTTTCTCCATCTGGCATGTTGTCTCCATGTAGCATGTTGTCTCCTTGTAGCATGTCGTCTCCATCTAACATGTTTTCTCCATCTGGCATGTGTGTCCATGTAGCACGTTGTTTCCATCTGGCATGTTTTCTCCATGTAGCATGTTTTCTCCATCTAGCATGTTGTCTCCATCTAGCAGGTTGTCTCCATCTAGCATGTCGTCTCCATGTAGCATGTTGTCTCCATCTAGCATGTTGTCTCCATGTAGCATGTTGTCTCCATCTAGCATGTTGTCTCCATGTAGCATGTTGTCTCCATGTAGCATGTTGTCTCCATCTAGCATGTTGTCTCCATCTAGCATGTTGTCTCCATCTAGCATGTTGTCTCCATCTAGCAGGTTGTCTCCATCTAGCATGTTGTCTCCATCTATCATGTTGTCTCCATCTATCATGTTGTCTCCATCTATCATGTTGTCTCCATCTAGCATGTTGTCTCCATCTATCATGTTGTCTCCATGTAGCATGTTGTCTCCATCTATCATTTTGTCTCCATCTATCATGTTGTCTCCATGTAGCATGTTGTCTCCATCTATCATGTTGTCTCCATCTAGCATGTTGTCTCCATGTAGCATGTTCTCCATCTATCATGTTGTCTCCATCTAGCAGGTTGTCTCCATCTAGCATGTTTTCTCCATGTAGGATGTTTTCTCTATCTAGCATGTTTTCTCCATCTATCATGTTGTCTCCATGTAGCATGTTGTCTCCATCTAGCATGTTGTCTCCATGTAGCATGTTTTCTCTATCTAACATGTTTTCTTCATCTAGAATGTTATCTCCATGTAGCATGTTGTGTCCATCTCTCTTCTTCTCTCTCTCTTCACCCTCTCCCGGTCTTCTTCTCTCTCTCTCTCTCCATTATCTCCCCTTCTCCTCTCTCCATCCTCTCCCTGTCTCCTTCTCTCTCTCTCCCTTTCTCCCCCACTCTCTTATTGCTTTCATTTCTTCCCCTCTCGAACCACTCTTCTCTTATTATCCTCCCCCTCTCCTTCTATCTTCTCTTCTCTCTATTCTCCACTCCAACCTTCCCTCCCCCATCTCCTCTCTCCTTCATCTCCTCCACCATAGAAAACACTGTTAAAAATAACGGCACTCATTTATCTGTGTGTGTGTGTGTGTGTGTGTGTGTGTGTGTGTATATGTCAGCACTTTAGTTGGTCAGAGCAGATTGCTCTTTTAGCAGCAGAGGGTAGACGGTTCAGTAGCAGTTACAATTAATCACTCTCCAACCAGTCAAGAACATGTGTACAGAAACACTCATGGCTCAGACGGGAGGGGGTGCGTGTGCGTGTGTTTGTTTCTCAGTGAAGCAGGGGGATGTAATGTGTGTGTGTGGGTTAACATAATGATTGCCCTTTAAGGTTTTCACCTCAGAACATGTTTTTATAGAACAGATGAAAACGAGAGTTTGTCGTCATGTTGTTAATGATGGTGTTATATGACCTTCCAGAGTGTGTGAAGAGTGAGATGATGTGTGCGTGCAGAGAAGTGTGTGTGTCTTTCTCAGTCTCTCTTGGTATTCCAACTGGGATCAGAGACTGGAGGGCTGTGCATCTTTCCTAGTAACGCCATCCACCTGGTTTGATCCCACTCATTTCTCAAGCCCTAGAGATTTTAATTAAAGACCAAATCCAGAGCAGGGAGAAGAGAATGTAATATTAATAATTCATCCCTACGCTTTACTCTAAAAATTACACAGCGTACGCACACACACACAGACATACGCAGGCAGACACACGTAATCAAGCAGGGACACTTGCGCACACACACACAAATAATCAAGCAGGGACACTCACACATACATGCATGCACACACAAGTATTTAAGCACGCACACACGAACAAGTGCACACACATACACACGCACTCATATACACCTTGACTGTAAATCAGACTGACACACACCATGCCCCTGGGCAAACTTCAGTCTCACTCACACACTCACACACTCACACACTCACACACTCACACACTCACACACTCACACACTCACACACTCACACACACACACACACACTCACACTCACACTCACACTCACACTCACACTCACACTCACACTCACACACACACACACACACACACACACACACACACACACACACACACACACACACACACACACACACACACACACACACACACACACACACACACACACACACTGAGACTGTGCCACAGAGAGTCTATCTGACTGAAGAGGGACAAACATACACCAGGCAGAATGCTGAGTTGCGTTCATTTCGCTTCAACATTTGCTAAGTTGCGTGAAGCTTTGTGCTGATCGACACGTTTCCCCAAAACGATACGCACTGTTCTTCAACAGCCTTTGAGGTACATGTACTCCCGTTTGATAGGTGTGGCAAGGTGTGGCCTGATTAATATGGGTGTGACCATCTGTAATCACAAAACCTGTGCAGCACGCCATTTTCTAACTGCCCTCTGGGACACCATAATCACAACATTTTTCAATAGGTCATTCAGTACAATACAGTTTCCATTGAATTCAACATTGCACACCATTCTACCGTACTGAATGCCACCCTGAATCAATTCACCATTACATTTTTAGAGAGAGAGAGAGAGAGAGAGACTGTATATGAAATATATTTCTGTGTGATGGTACATTTATGGATATATTTTTGATTGTGGCGTTTCACTGTTAACAGTTCCAGGAATGTGTGTGTGAAGATGAAGAGGAATCCCAGGACGTTAGGTGACATTAAACTCTGAGCAGCGATGCAGCTGTTGCATGCAAAATGCACAACAGTGTCTCAACCAATCAGGCTGGCTGTCAGACAGTCAGAAATACTTTTTTATAACAGTCAGAGGGAATAAAGTTGAGCTGGGCTGAAAGGAGCAGAATGGAACTAAAGGAGAGAGAGAGAGAGAGAGAGAGAGAGAGAGAGAGCGAGAGAGAGAGAGAGTGCAATGGAGAGAGTGAGAGCGAGAGAGAGACAGAGAGAGCGAGAGAGAGAGACAGAGAGAGACACACACCAGAGAGAGAGAGAGCAAAAGAGGGCGAAAGAGGGGGAGACAGAGTTTGGTTATGTAGAGGATGAGATGGTGGTGAAGTGTAAATGAAGTGAGAGCCTGTTGGAAGTCATCACATATTCACTTAGGTTGCATCCCAAATGACACACTATTACCTATATAGTGGACCACTTTTGACCAGGGCCAATATGGCTCTGGTCAAAAGTAGTACACTATGTTGGAAATAGGGTCCATTTGGGATGCGATCTGATCTGGAGGAGCTGTTTGAATTAGGCCTGAAACGGAAGCAGTCATATTGTTTCATGACAT
This sequence comes from Salvelinus fontinalis, assembly GCF_029448725.1. Lineage (NCBI taxonomy): Eukaryota > Metazoa > Chordata > Actinopteri > Salmoniformes > Salmonidae > Salvelinus > Salvelinus fontinalis. Next base: position 16,767,029 of record NC_074678.1, read on the forward strand.
AGTTTGAAAAACAAATACTTTTCTTAGTCAACTCTTCTACCTCAAGTTCTGTTGAGAGGAGTAATGAGCAAGACTATCATGACATGAATCATAGTATGTTTCTCAAATTAAAGTGTGAAAAGGATGCTGGAGAGGAGAGTACATGCTTGTCTTTAGTATGCATATTTACACAGTGTACAAAACATTATGTTCTTTCCATGACATAGACTGACCAGGTGAATCCAGGTGAAAGCTATGATCCCTTATTGATGTCACTTGTTAAATCCACTTAAATCAGTGTAGATGAACAGGAGGAGACAGGTTAAAAAAATATTTCTAAGCCCTGAGACAATTGAGAGTGAATGTGTGCCATTCAGAGAGTGAATGGACAAGACAGAATATTTAAGTGGCTTTGAACGGGATATGGTAGTAGGTGCCAGACGCACCTTTTTATGTCAAGAACTGCAACACTGCTGGGTTTTTAATGCTCAACAGTTTCCTGTGTGTATCAAGAATGGTCCACCACCCAAAGGACATCCAGCCAACTTCACGCAACTGTGGGAAGCATTGGAGTCAACATGGGCCAGCATCCCTGTGGAACGCTTTCAACACCTTGTACAGTCTCAATATATTCATTGAGATTGTGTAGAACATTAGACACTAATTCATTACATTCCTGGAAAAACTTTATAATACTGTCAGAAGAGGACACACACAGCGTGTCTGCTGTGCTATTCTAATAGTGTCTACATATAAATAATTGATTCCCTACTCCTGGCTTCTTCGATCACCCACACACACACACACACACACACACACACATGCACCTGTGCACGCACACACACAAACACACACAGCCCACGGCCCAAAAACAACAGCAGGATAATCGATTCCACTTTGTGTGCGATGATTCCCCCATACGGCGATTAGATTACAAGTCATTATACCACCTCATTCTTACTGATCTGCCTGCTCTATACCCCGGTGGGTCAAGACAAGTGCGCCCCACATGTGTGCAGTACAACAGAACAGTAAGTTACTACAGTGGTTATAGGCCTACATCTGTTTGCATTTATTTCATTTCAGAAATATATGGAGAGTTGAACACATTTTTCTCTTTAATATACTACATTCTTGCCTAATGCTTAAATAATCACATGTATTTTATTCTCAATTAACACAGTGATGGCAAGTGCTTTTTATGTTTTTTTGTCTCTTGTTATTGACGCTGAGAGGGATAACCTATTCCTTTCATTAAAAAAACAAGTGGTAGACATGGATAGTACAAATGATTCATGTATACTTTAGAAGAGTCTAATCTATCTCAGAAGGTAGAACAAGACCTAGACAGTAGTACTTAATAAGGATCGGACCCTGTTTTTCAATTTTTGCCTAAAATGATATACCCAAATCTAATTGCTTCTAGCTCAAGACCTGAAGCAAGGATATGCATATTCTTGATACCATTTGAAACTAAACACTTTGACGTTTGTGGAAATGTAAAATTAAAGTAGAAGAATACATAACACATTAGATCTGGTAAAAGAGAATAAAAAGAAAACAACATGTGTTTTTTTGTATTTTTTGTACCATCAGCTTTGAAATGCAAGAGAATGGACATAATGTATTATTCCAGCCCAGGCACAATTTAGATTTTGGCCACTAAATGGCAGAAGTGATGTGCAAAGTTTTAGACTGATCCAATGAACCATTGCATATCTGTTCAAAATGTTGTTTCAAGACTGCCCAAATGTGCCTAATTCGTTTATTAATACATTTTCAAGTTCATGATTGTGCACTCTCCTCAAACAATAGCATGGTATTATTTCACTGTAATAACTACTGTAAATTGGACAGTGCAGTTAGATTAACAAAATTTAAGCTTTCTGCCCATATCAGATATGTCTATGTCCTAGGAATTATTTTAGTTACTTAAAACCTCATGCTAATCACATTAGCCTACGTTAAGGAAGAAGAAGAAGGATGAGTACAACCCCAAGAACACCATCCCAACCGTGAAGCATGGAAGTGGAAACATCATTCTTTGGGGATGCTTTCTTCAAAGGGTACAGGACGACTGCACCGTATTGAGTGGAGGATGGATGGGGCCATGTATCGCGAGATCTTGGCCAACAACCTCCTTCCCTCAGTAAGAGCATTGAAGATGGGTCGTTGCTGGGTCTTCCAGCATGACAACGACCCGAAACACACAGCCAGCAGGAGGCCTTGTCCTTGGTCGAGGCACCGGATACACTGGACCGTGGAGGCGCACTGGAGGTCTCGAGAAAAAAGCCTGCACAACCCGTCCTGGCTGTATGGTGACTTTGGCCCTGCACCTGCGGGGCGCAGGCACAGGACGCACTGGGCTGTGCAGATGCACTGGAGACACATTGCGCAAAGCTGGTGAAGGATAACCCGGACCGAGGAGACGCACTGGAGACCAGATGCGCTGAGCCGGCATCATCCCTCCTGGCTCGATGCCCACTCTAGCCCGGCAGATGCGAGGAGCTGCGATTTTACGTACCGGGCTGAGCACATGTACTGGAGACACCGTGCACTCCACCGCATAACATGGTGCCTGAACAGTACGACGCTCGCCACTGTAAGCACGGGGAGTTAGCTCAGGTCTCCTACCTGACTCCGCCAATCTCCCCGTGTGCCCCCCCCCAAAAAAATTCTGGGGCTGCCTCTCGTGCACTTCTCCTAGAGCCAACTCCCCATAGCATCGCCGCTCTGCTTTTGCTGCCTCCAGCTCCTTTTTCGGACGGCGATACTCTCCCGGCTGTGCCCATGGTCCTTTGCCGTCGAAAATTTCCTCCCAGGACCACGCTGCTTGGCCCTTTGTTGGTGGGTGATTCTGTAACGATTGTCGTCGGGAGAAGGAGAGGAGGACCAAAGTGCTGCGTGGTACGTATCCATAATACTTTTAATCAAGCTGAATATACGAACAAAAACGACAAAACGACCAACAAACAGTTCTGACAGGTGCAACAAACACTGACCAGAAAATAATCACCCACAACTCAAAGTGGGAAAACAGGCTACCTAAATATGGTTCACAATCGGAGACAACGATAGACAGCTGCCTCTGATTGAGAACCACACACAGCCAAACACAAAGAAATAGACAACATAGAACACCAGACATAGAATGCCCACCCAAACTCACGCCCTGACCAACCAAAATAGAGACATAAAAAGGATCTCTAAATGTGTACCTTTCATTTGCTGTATTGGACTTGTTAATGTGTGAAAGTTAAATATTTAAAAAATATATATTTTGAATTTCGCGCCCTGCACTTGACGTGGCTGTTGTCATATTGATCCCGACTTAGGGCTGCAGCCAAAAGAAGTTAATGGCGGAATATGAGTTTTACATTTTTCAACAGAACAACGAATTAACATCATAAATAGTTCTTACTTTTTGATGAGCTCCCATCAGAATCTTGGGCAAGTTGTCCTTTGTCCAAAAGAATCGTTGCTCGGTTGTAGATTTTCGCCTTCAACTTTGGAATTAGCAGTAAACATTAGCCAGGTGGCCCAGACGTGCCCAACTCACTAGAACGCAGCACAAAGAAATATACGAAAATCGCAATATACTGATATAAACTGATATAACTCGGTTTAAAATAACAACATTATGATGTCTTTAACACCTATATCGAATAAAATCAGAGCCGGATATATCTAAGGGCTATAACGGGAGCTTTCTAGAACGCCATCCTGAGGTCTGTCTTGCGTCATGGCGAACGAAGGAAAGACTGGACCCCACGTTCCCAGTCCATTTATATGGCCTCAGATCTGCCTAGCAACACCATTCCAATTCTCACTATTTACTGACATCCAGGGGAAGGCGTATGCAGTGCATCTCGACCAATAGACGACTTGCAAATTAATAAACTGACCTCAGAACAGCCTGACTGATTTCAGATTTCTCACTTCCTCATAGGAAAATTGCTCCAACTTGAGTTCTGTTTTACTCACAGATATAATTCAAACGGTTTTAGAAACTAGAGAGTGTTTTTTATCCAATAGTAATAATATGCATATTGCTCGTACAATATGCATATTGTACGAGCAAGAATTGAGTACGAGGAAGTTTAATTTGGGAACGAAATTTTTACAAAGAGAAAACAGCACCCCCTATTGAGAAAAGGTTTTAAGATCTAAAAAATATTAATGACTTTGAATATCCAAGACCTATTTCTTTAAGTTCTTACAACTCAGAAATCTTATTCAATCCCTTCAACAGAATCTGGATGATTCTGGAAAAAAACTGCTACGCCAAAGAAGTTGATTGCCAAGTTATATCAAGGGTTGATTGAAACTCTACCTGATGGTTCAGAACCTAACATATCTAAAGTAAGAAATTGATGAGAACCATTGGTTACAGATATGTAAACATTTTCATACCTGCTCCTAGAACCTAGGACATAAACTACTACAATTAAAAATAATTCATAGGACTTACTACACACCTGCCAGAATACATGTAATACACCCAGAAATGTCACACCTGTGTTAGAGAATTACAAAGGAACGCTATTACACACAGTACCAGTCAAAAGTTTGGACACACCTACTCATTCAAGGGTTTTTCTTTATTTTTACTATTTTCTACAATGTAGAATAACAGTGAAGACATCAACACTATGAAATAACACATTGAATCATGTAGTAACCAAATAAAATTTACATTTACATTACATTTAAGTCATTTAGCAGACGCTCTTATCCAGAGCGACTTACAAATTGGTGCATTCACCTTATGACATCCAGTGGAACAGCCACTTTACAATAGTGCATCTAGATCTTTTAAGGGGGGGGGGGGCAGAAGGATTGCTTTATCCTAGGTATTCCTTGAAGAGGTGGGGTTTCAGGTGTCTCCGGAAGGTGGTGATTGACTCCGCTGTCCTGGCGTCGTGAGGGAGTTTGTTCCACCATTGGGGTGCCAGAGCAGCGAACAGTTTTGACTGGGCTGAGCGGGAACTGTACTTCCTCAGTGGTAGGGAGGCGAGCAGGCCAGAGGTGGATGAACGCAGTGCCCTTGTTTGGGTGTAGGGCCTGATCAGAGCCTGAAGGTACTGAGGTGCCGTTCCCCTCACAGCTCCGTAGGCAAGCACCATGGTCTTGTAGCGGATGCGAGCTTCAACTGGAAGCCAGTGGAGAGAGCGGAGGAGCGGGGTGACGTGAGAGAACTTGGGAAGGTTGAACACCAGACGGGCTGCGGCGTTCTGGATGAGTTGTAGGGGTTTAATGGCACAGGCAGGGAGCCCAGCCAACAGCGAGTTGCAGTAATCCAGACGGGAGATGACAAGTGCCTGGATTAGGACCTGCGCCGCTTCCTGTGTGAGGCAGGGTCGTACTCTGCGGATGTTGTAGAGCATGAACCTACAGGAACGGGCCACCGCCTTGATGTTGGTGGAGAACGACAGGGTGTTGTCCAGGATCACGCCAAGGTTCTTAGCGCTCTGGGAGGAGGACACAATGGAGTTGTCAACCGTGATGGCGAGATCATGGAACGGACAGTCCTTCCCCGGGAGGAAGAGCAGCTCCGTCTTGCCGAGGTTCAGCTTGAGGTGGTGATCCGTCATCCACACTGATATGTCTGCCAGACATGCAGAGATGCGATTCGCCACCTGGTCATCAGAAGGGGGAAAGGAGAAGATTAATTGTGTGTCGTCTGCATAGCAATGATAGGAGAGACCATGTGAGGTTATGACAGAGCCAAGTGACTTGGTGTATAGCGAGAATAGGAGAGGGCCTAGAACAGAGCCCTGGGGGACACCAGTGGTGAGAGCGCGTGGTGAGGAGACAGATTCTCGCCACGCCACCTGGTAGGAGCGACCTGTCAGGTAGGACGCAATCCAAGCGTGGGCCGCGCCGGAGATGCCCAACTCGGAGAGGGTGGAGAGGAGGATCTGATGGTTCACAGTATCGAAGGCAGCCGATAGGTCTAGAAGGATGAGAGCAGAGGAGAGAGAGTTAGCTTTAGCAGTGCGGAGCGCCTCCGTGATACAGAGAAGAGCAGTCTCAGTTGAGTGACTAGTCTTGAAACCTGAAAATCTATTTTATATTTGAGATTCTTCAAGTAGCCACCCTTTGCCATGTTGACAGCTTTGCACACGATTGGCATTCTCTCAAACAGCTTGGAATGGATTTCAATTAACAGGTGTGCCTTCTGGAAAGTTCATTTGGGGAACTTCTTTCCTTCTTAATGCATTTGAGCCAATCAGGTGTGTTGTGACAAGGTAGGGGTGGTATCCCTATTTGGTAAAAGACCAAGTCCATATTATGGCAACAATAGCTCAAATAAGTAAAGAGAATCTACAGTCCGTCATGACTTGAAGACATGAAGGTCAGTCAATGCGGAAAACTGCAGTCACAAAAACCATGATGACACTAACTCTCATGAGGACCTGCAGAGGGTAAGTTCATTACCAGCCTCAGAAATTGCAGCCCAAATAAATAGACTTATTACATTCACAGAGTTCAAGTAACAAACACATTTCAACATCAACTGCTCAGAGGAGACTGCATGAATCAGGAATTGCTGCAACGAAACCGCTACTAAATTACACCAATAAGAAGAAGGGACTTGCTTGGGCAAAGAAACACGAGCAATGGACATTAGACAGGAGGAAATCTGTCCTTTGATCTGATGAGTCAAAGTTAGGCATTTTTGATTCCAACCACTTTGTCTTTGTGAGACGCAGAGTAGGTGAACAGATGATCTCCGCATGTGTGGTTCCCACCGTGAAGCATGGAGGACGAGGTGTGATGGTGTGGGGGTGCTTTGCTGCTGACATTGTCAGTGATTTATTTGGAATTCAAGTGGGACTGTCGTTTGTTTTTCAACAGGACAATGACTCAACACACCTCCAGGCTGTGTAAGGGCTATTTGACCAAGGAGGAGAGTGATCCAGTGCTACATCAGATGACCTGGCCTCCACAATCACCCGACCTCAACCCAATTGAGATGGCTTGGGATAAGTTGGACTGCAGAGTGAAGGAAAAGCAGCCAACAAGTGCTCAGCATATGTGGGAACTCCTTCAAGACTGTTGGTAAACATTCCAGGTGAAGCTTGTTGAGAGAATGCCAAGAGTGTGCAATGTTTTCATCAAGGCAATTGGTGGCTACTTCGAAGAATATCAAATATAAAATATAGTTGATTTGTTAAACACTTTTTTGGTTACTACATTATTCCAAATGTGTTATTTCATAGTTTTGATGTCTTCACTATTATTCTACAATGTAGAAAATAGTCAAAATGAAGAAAAACCCTTGAATCAGTAGGTGTGTCCAAACTTTTGACTGGTACTGTATGCTGTGGTCCTGTGATAAACTAACATCATTTTGGGAAAATGTATGTGCTCTCATTTCATTGTATCTAGAAATTTATATCCATTCATCTCCACGAATATGTCTGCTGAGAAATGTAAATATTAGTGATCAATATCAGAGAAAGTCTGCCCAAAAATGTATATCTGTAACGGTCCTGACCTGTTTTATGTTGTTTTTGTATGTGTTTAGGTCAGGGCATGTGTTTTGGGTGGGCAGTCTATGTTATCTGTTTCTATGTTGGTTTTGGTTGCCTGGTATGGCTCTTAATTAGAGGCAGGTGTTTTGCATTCTCCTCTAATTAAGAGTCATATTTAGGTAGGGTGTTCTCACTGTTTGTTGGTGGGTGATTGTCTCCTGTTTCTGTGTCAATGTTACACAATACGGGATTGTTTCGGTTTGTTCGTGCGTTTATGTAGTCTGTTCCTGTGTCGGCGTGCTTCGTGTATTTGTAAGTTCGTTTGTTCAGGTCTGTCTACATCGTTTTGTTATTTTGTTAGTTATATCAAGTATAGTTCGTTTTCGTCTTAGTTTGGTCTGTTTTGTTTATTTAATAAATAATCATGTATTCACAACCCGCTGCGCCTTGGCTCGATCACTACACCTCCTCTTCTTATGAAGAGAGAGAGGAACGCCATTACAGAATCACACACCATTCCAGAGCCAAGCAGCGGAGTAATTGGAGTAAGGGACAGGAAAACAAGGATTTCTGGACTTGGGAGCAGATATTGAATGGAGAAGGTCCCTGGTCTAAGGCAGGAGAGAATCGCCGCTCTCAGGAAGAGAGGGAGGCAGCTAAAGCCCAGGAGCGGTGGTTTGAGGAGGCAGCAAGGAGACGTGGCTGGAAGCCCGAAAAGCCATGGGAGCAGCTGGAGGCACTGGGGAGAGCAGAGGCTACCGGAGAGAGGAACCGGAGCTATGAGGGAACGCGTCTGGCACGGAAGCCCAAAAAGCCCGTAAGTAATTCCCAAAAATTTCTTGGGGGGGCTAGGAGGTAGTGGGCCAAGGGCAGGTAGGAGACCTGCGCCCACTTCCCAGGCTTACCGTGGAGAGCGGGAGTACGGGCAGGCGCCGTGTTACGCAGTAGAGCGCACGATGTCTCCTGTACGAGTGCATAGCCCAGTGCGGGTTATTCCACCTCCCCGCACTGGTAGGGCTAGATTGGGTATTGAGCCAGGTGTCATGAGGCCGGCTCAACGCGTCTGGTCTCCAGTGCGTCTCCTCGGGCCGGCATACATGGCACCGGCCTTACGCATGGTTTCCCCGGTTCGCCTACATAGGCCGGTGCGGGTTATTCCACCTCCCCGCACTGGTCGGGCGACCGGGAGCATTCAACCAGGTAAGGTTGGGCAGGCTCAATGCTCAAGAGTGCCAGTACGCCTCCACGGTCCGGTATTTCCGGCGCCACCTCCCCGCCCCAGCCTAGTACCTACAGTGCCTACACTACGCAATATGCTACCAGTGCGTCTCCTGAGCCCAGTTCCTCCTCCACGCACTCTCTCTGTAGTGCGTGTCTCCAGTTCGGTGCCTCCAGTTCCGGCACCACGCACAAAGCCTCCTGTGCGTCTCCAGAGCCCTGAACACACTGTATCTTCTCCCCCTACTAATCCTGATGTGCTTGTCCTCAGCCCGGTGTCACCAGTGCCGGTACCTCGCATCAGGTATAGAGTGGGCTTTGAGAATACAGTGTGCCCTGTCCCTGCTCCCCGCACTAGTAGGAAGGTGCTTATCCTTAGCCCGGTGCCTCCAGTTCCGGCACCACGCACCAGGTCTACAGTGCGCCGTATCCGGCCAGAGCCATCCATCTCCCCAGCGCCATCTGAGCCATCCGTCTCCCCAGCGCCATCTGAGCCATCCGTCTCCCCAGCGCCATCTGAGCCATCCGTCTCCCCAGCGCCATCTGAGCCATCCGTCTCCCCAGCGCCATCTGAGCCATCCGTCTCCCCAGCGCCATCTGAGCCATCCATCTCCCCAGCGCCATCTGAGCCATCCGTCTGCCATGAGCCTGCAAAGCCGCCCGTCTGCCATGAGCCTGCAAAGCCGCCCGTCTGCCATGAGCCTACAGAGCCGTCCGCCAGACAGGAGCCGCTAGAGCCGCCCGCCAGACAGGAGCCGCTAGAGCCGCCCGCCAGACAGGATCTGCCAGAGCCGCCCGCCAGACAGGATCTGCCAGAGCCGCCAACCAGACAGGATCTGCCAGAGCCGCCAACCAGACAGGATCTGCCAGAGCCGCCAACTAGACAGGATCTGCCAGAGCCGCCAACCAGACAGGATCTGCCAGAGCCGCCAGCGAGCCATGAGCAGCCAGAGCCGTCAGAGAGCCATGAGCAGCCAGAGCCGTCAGCCCGCCATGAGCGTCGAGAGCCGTCAGCCCGCCATGAGCGTCGAGAGCCGTCAGCCCGCCATGAGCGTCGAGAGCCGTCAGCCCGCCATGAGCGTCGAGAGCCGTCAGCCCGCCATGAGCGTCGAGAGCCGTCAGCCCGCCATGAGCGTCGAGAGCCGTCAGCCCGCCATGAGCGTCGAGAGCCGTCAGCCCGCCATGAGCGTCGAGAGCCGTCAGCCCGCCATGAGCGTCGAGAGCCGTCAGCCCGCCATGAGCGTCGAGAGCCGTCAGCCCGCCATGAGCGTCGAGAGCCGTCAGCCTGCCATGAGCGTCGAGAGCCGTCAGCCTGCCATGAGCGTCGAGAGCCGTCAGCCTGCCATGAGCGTCGAGAGCCGTCAGCCTGCATAGACCTGCCAGAGTCCCTCAGCCAGGATCTGCCAGAGTATATCAGCCGGGACCTGCCCCTTGTCCCGGTGTTGCCCCTTGTCCCGGTGCTGCCCCTTGTCCCGGTGCTGCCCCTTGTCCCGGTGCTGCCCCTTGTCCCGGTGCTGCCCCTTGTCCTGGTGCTGGCCGTTTATTTAGGGGATGTGAGTTTTAGGGTGGTCATTGGGAGGGGTAGACAGAAGCGGGGGGTGACTATGGTGGTGGGGGGACAGCGTCCAGAGCCGGAGCCACCACCGTGGTCAACTGCCCACCCAGACCCTCCCCTGGACTTTGTGCTGGTGCGCCCGGCGTTCGCACCTTGAGGGGGGGTGGTTCTGTAATGGTCCTGACCTGTTTTATGTTGTTTTTTGTATGTGTTTAGGTCAAGGCATGTGTTTTGGGTGGGCAGTCTATGTTATCTGTTTCTATGTTGGTTTTGGTTGCCTGGTATGGCTCTTAATTAGAGGCAGGTGTTTTGCATTCTCCTCTAATTAAGAGTCATATTTAGGTAGGGTGTTCTCACTGTTTGTTGGTGGGTGATTGTCTCCTGTTTCTGTGTCAATGTTACAAAATACGTGATTGTTTCGGTTTGTTCGTGCGTTTATGTAGTCTGTTCCTGTGTCGGCGTGCTTCGTGTATTTGTAAGTTTGTTTGTTCAGGTCTGTCTACATCGTTTTGTTATTTTGTTAGTTATATCAAGTATAGTTCGTTTTCGTCTTAGTTTGGTCTGTTTTGTTTATTTAATAAATAATCATGTATTCACAACCCGCTGCGCCTTGGCTCGATCACTACACCTCCTCTTCTTATGAAGAGAGAGAGGAACGCCGTTACAATATCCATCAATTGGAAATCCTCATATTCACTCTCAATAATAAACTGGGGGACTGAACTATCTAGCCACATACCGCTAGATTTTGTTTATTATAAAGTTAACTTCTACTTCATCACCATCCCGGATCCGGGAGCATCCTCATCAGTAAAAAGCTGACTAGCACAGCCTAGCATAGCGCCACAAGTAAATACTAGCATATAAATATCATTAAATCACAAGTCCAATACAGCAAATGAAAGATACACATCTTGTGAATCCAGCCATCATTTCCGATTTTTAAAATGTTTTACAGCGAAAACACAATATGTATTTCTATTAGCTAACCACAATAGCAAAAGACTCAACCGCATATTTTCAATTTTCTTTTTACCGCATAGGTAGCTATCACAAAACCGACCAAATAGAGATATAATTAGTCACTAACCAAGAAACAACTTCATCAGACGACAGTTTTATAACATGTTATACAATAAATCTATGTTTTGTTCGAAAATGTGCATATTTGAGGTATAAATCATAGTTTTACATTGCAGCTACCATCAAAAATATCACCAAAGCAGCCAGCCAATAATTACAGAGAGCAACGTGAAATACCTAAATACTCATCATAAAACATTTATGAAAAATACATGGTGTACAGCAAATGAAAGATAAACATCTTGTGAACCCAGCCAATATTTCCAATTTTTTAAGTGTTTTACAGCGAAAACACAATATAGCATTATATTAGCTTACCACAATAGCCAAACACACAACCGCATTCATTCACCGCAAAGGTAGCGATCGCAAAAAAACAGCAAAAGATATAAAATTAATCACTAACCTTGACCAACTTCATCAGATGACAGTACAATAACATCAGGTTATACAATACACTTATGTTTTGTTCGAAAATGTGCATATTTAGAGCTGAAAACCGTGGTTATACATTGTGAAAATGTAGCAACACTTTCCCAGAATGTCCGGATATATTTCTGACACTCACCTAATCTGACCAAATAACTCATAAACTTTACTAAAAAATACATGATGGACAGCAAATGAAAGATACACTAGTTCTTAATGCAATCGCCATGTTATATTTTAAAAATAACTTTACCGTAACAAACAGCTTACGTTATAGTGAGACAGCGCCCGCAATAAGGGCGGAAAATAGGACTAAACGTTTTCCACAGAAATACGAAATAACATCATAAATGGTTCCTACTTTTGCTGAGCTTCCATCAGAATCTTGTACAAGGAGTCCTTGGTCCAGAATAATCGTTGTTTGGTTTTAGAATGTCCTCTTCTCCTGTCGAATTAGCAACCATAGCTAGCCATGTGGCGCAAACGTGCCCAACTTCACCTGATGCAAAGAAAAGAAAATTCCAAAACTCGCAATAAACGTCCAATAAACTGATACAACTCGGTTGAAAAAAACGACTTTATCATGTTTTTATCACATCTATCAAATAAAATGAGAGCCGGAGATATCTACCGTGTATACCGAAAGCTTTTCAGAAAGCAATCTGGGGTTCCTTCTCGCACCTTCGAAGACAATGAAATTTCCAGACATGTCATTCCAAAAGCTCTTGTTCGACCTCAGATCAAGCTAGACACCCCATTCCACCTCCCACTGCCTGTTGACATCTAGTGGAAGGCGTATGAAGTGCATGTATATCCATAGATTTCAGGCAAACTAATAGGAAGGCCCTGGAACAGAGCCTCGATTTCAGATTTTTCACTTCCTGTCAGGAAGTTTGCTGCAAAATGAGTTCTGTTTCACTCACAGATATAATTCAAACGGTTTTAGAAACTTGAGAGTGTGTTCTATCCAATAGTAATAATAATATGCATATTGTACGAGCTAGAATAAAGTACGAGGCAGTTTAATTTGGGCACGATTTTTTACAAAGTGAAAACAGCGCCCCCCTATCGAGAAAAGGTTTCAAAAACCGGAAGTGTTTGATAGAATTTGGAAACAATAGATTAATCACCTTGGAGAATGTGTTGTATAGTGGCTGATTTGTTTGTGTTTTTGTGTTGTGCTGTTTATGGGGTGCTGTGGAAAAACAATAAAACAAAAAGATTGGAATGATTAAAGTGATTAGTTCTGCCAATGTGTCAATATATCTGCTTTATGGTTGGTTTGCTGTGTTGCCATGCCACAGAGAGAGATCCAGACTGATGTTGTTTTGCTGTTGTTTTTTGGTTCCTAATGCATAGTTTATGAGACATGCTGGGGCTGAGTAGGGCTGAGACTCTGATGTACTGCAATGTTAGTACTGCTGTTCAGACCTACAGAGAGATGGAGAGAGAGGGAGAGCGAGAGCGAAAGAGAGAGAGGGATATGTCTGTCGTGAAGCACTCAGGCTGGTTGAACATACTGGTAAGACTGGAAATGAGGTCAACAAGGATGGCAAGGACACACATAAACACAGACACACTCACTCTCATACCCCATCTTGGTGTTTATGTTTTTCAGAGAGATCTAGCTGACTTTAGGGAGAGAAGAAGAGATTGATTCTGTTCAGTCTCAATTACAGCAGACTTAGTCTTAGTCTAGGGAAAGCGCCATCATTCTCACAATACTAAACAATCCCTCACATTTTATTATAACCCACCCTCTTCATAACCCAGGAACATGAATTCATTATAATATGATCTTGGATTTGTCCCAAATTGCACCCTATTCCCCATATACAGTTCCCCATATACAGTGGGGAGAACAAGTATTTGATACATTGCCGATTTTGCAGGTTTTCCTACTTACAAAGCATGTAGAGGTCTGTAATTTTTATCATAGGTACACTTCAACTGTGAGAGAAGGAATCTAAAACAAAAATCCAGAAAATCACATTGTATGATTTTTAAGTAATTAATTTGCATTTTATTGCATGACATAAGTATTTGATACATCAGAAAGCAGAACTTAATATTTGGTACAGAAACCTTTGTTTGCAATAACAGAGATGATACGTTTCCTGTAGTTCTTGACCAGGTTTGCACACACTGCAGCAGGGATTTTGGCCCACTCCTCCATACAGACCTTCTCCAGATCCTTCAGGTTTCGGGGCTGTCGCTGGGCAATACGGACTTTAAGCTCCCTCCAAAGATTTTCAATTGGGTTCAGGTCTGGAGACTGGCTAGGCCACTCCAGGACCTTGAGATGCTTCTTACGGAGCCACTCCGTAGTTGCCCTGGCTGTGTGTTTCGGGTCGTTGTCATGCAGGAAGACCCAGCCACGACCCATCTTCAATGCTCTTACTGAGGGAAGGAGGTTGTTGGCCAAGATCTCGCGATACATGGCCCCATCCATCATCCCCTCAATACGGTGCAGTCGTCCTGTCCCCTTTGCAGAAAATCATACCCAAAGAATGATGTTTCCACCTCCATGCTTCACAGTTGGGATGGTGTTCTTGGGGTTGTACTCATCCTTCTTCTTCCTCCAAACACAGCGAGTGGAGTTTAGACCAAAAAGTTATATTTTTGTCTCATCAGACCACATGACCTTCTCCCATTCCTCCTCTGGATCCTCCAGATGGTCATTGGGAAACTTCAGACGGGCCTGGACATGCGCTGGCTTGAGCAGGGAGACCTTGCGTGCACTGCAGGATTTTAATCCATGACGGCGTAGTGTGTTACTAATGGTTGTCTTTGAGACTGTGGTCCCAGCTCTCTTCAGGTCATTGACCAGTTCCTGCCGTGTAGTTCTGGGCTGATCCCTCACTTTCCTCATGATCATTGATGCCCCACGAGGTGAGATCTTGCATGGAGCCCCAGACCGAGGGTGATTGACCGTCATCTTTAACTTCTTCCTTTTTCTAATAATTGCACCAACAGTTGTTGCCTTCTCACCAAGCTGCTTGCCTATTGTCCTGTAGCCCATCCCAGCCTTGTGCAGGTCTACAATTTTATCCCTGATGTCCTTACACAGCTCTCTGGTCTTGGCCATTGTGGAGAGGTTGGAGTCTGTTTGATTGAGTGTGTGGACAGGTGTCTTTTATACAAGTAACTAGTTCAAGCAGGTGCAGTTACTACAGGTAACGAGTGGAGAACAGAAGGGCTTCTTAAAGAAAAACTAACAGGTCTGTGAGAGACGGAATTCTTACTGGTTGGTGGGTGATCAAATACTTATGTCATGCAATAAAATGCTAATTAAATACCTAAAAAATTGTTTTAGATTCCGTCTCTCACAGTTGAAGTGTACCTATGATAAAAATTACAGATCTCTACATGCTTTGTAAGTAGGAAAACCTGCAAAATCGGCAGTGTATCAAATACTTGTTCTCCCCACTGTACGTAGTGCACCACGTTTGTCCAGGGCCCATAAGTGCAGATATTCTGTTCCAGAAAGTTATGGTGACCATGTTCTGATTGTCATTAAGAGGATTTATCAAATAGATTTGTCTGATATTACAACATCCATTTATCCAAATTGAATCTCCCATCAATTGTAATGCGGTCTGTCATGTAATCCTACAGCACTGTCAGAGTGTGTGTGTGTGTGTGTGTGTGTGTGTGTGTGTGTGTGTGTGTGTGTGTGTGTGTGTGTGTGTGTGTGTGTGTGTGTGTGTGTGTGTGTGTGTGTGTGTGTGTGTGTGTGTGTGTGTGTGTGTGTGTGTGTGTGTGTAGGGGGGGTAATAACAAGGGTAATATTTTAGTTGTTGAGTCAAACCTGTCTGGTTTGTTTGAGGTTTCTGGGGTAGACGTGATTGAGTAGTGAAATTACTCTGAGAACACATAAAAAACTCTGGATGTGAGAGGAATGGGCCTCACACACGCCTGCAGACCTGTATCGACTTCAGTACTCAACATGTGTCCATGTCCCCAGGATGTCGGGAGATGTCTTCAAAACCGTCCAACGGGGCAATGTGAGCACCTATTACAATCTAGGAAGCTCACGTGTGTGCTAGAGTGTTATGGATGGGGATAGAGGAAAGGCTTGAACCGTGCACTCTGGCTCCGAGGATAGCGGGTTCAATCCCATTGCTAGACACTCGTTTACATTTTTCCTGTTTTAACCCTATCCCAAACCGTAACCCTTACCAGAAACCAGTCCTGTCCCCCACCTCCCCCATGTAGTTGCACATGTAGGCATGCTCACACACACAGACATATACATTCTGAACAACGAGGCCTGGGCTTCCACAGCCCTGTGTAGTATCAGTAATCCACATATTGGCCCAGATAATATCCAGACCCAACCTGTATAAGTGTCTGCTGGACAAGCAGGAAATCGCCAGAATATGAGCACAAAATGAAAGGGGTCGTGTAAGAATTCAGAAGTGCCCTGGCTCACACATCACGCTCCACAGTCAACTCCAGATTTGCTCTTTGGGAGGAGGGGGATGAAAGAGGGAGGACAAAAAGAAAGAAAGAATAGAAACAAGAAACTGGAGATGCAGAGCAGCTAGGTAGTTAAAAAAAGGTTAAATAGATAAAGGAGATAGGGAGGATGGGAGGTGGAAGTGTGGAAGAGAGGGCAGAAGAAATAACAGAAAGGGGAAGCTGGAGATGCAGAGACCTACTTAGCTTGGTGGAAAAACAAACAGAGGGATAGAGAGTCAGAGACTCCAGTCACCCAAGTCATAGAGTTTTTTCTCTGCTACCTCACGGCAAGCGTTAACGGAGCGCCAAGTCTAGGACCAAATGGCTCCTTAACAGCTTTTACCCCCAAGGCATAAGACTGCTGAGAACTAACGCTACAGATAGCAATACTGGGTGATTTGAAAAGCCATAGTCAATCAATCAATAATATAATAATTATTTTAGCAAAAAAAAATATTTTTAATTTACAATCTGTAGAAGCTATGAGAATAGGAAGGTTCAAATATTTTGTGAAGCATCACAGCACAGTTGAAAAATATATGGCAAATAAAAATCCGAAATGGATGATGTTGGAAGATAGATGGGAAGGGTTGAGTGGAGCTGAAGGGTGGGACTAATAACAAGATAAACAATGTAGGGCATACGGGATCGTGAAATGTGTATAGGTGCGAAGCTTTTGTGAAATAGCACAGTTACAAATAGAAATCAAACTGGATGGACATCAGAAATAGAGGAAGGACTAAGAACAAACAAGAGAGAACTAGTGTAAAGTAGACTGCGTCTGTAAAATGTGTATAAGATGTATAAATTGAAGGTAAAAGCAGAAGTGTTTATTAGCTTACTCCAATTGGGGGATCGGTGGTAGGGTTTGCGGGGAATAATAATAAAGCTATATTCTTAAAAAAAGTATGTATGTCTATATACAGTGGGGCAAAAAAGTATTTAGTCATCCACCAATTGTGCAAGTTCTCCCACTTAAAAAGACGAGAGAGGCCTGTAATATTCATCATAGGTACACTTCAACTATGACAGACAAAATGAGAAAAAAAAATCCAGAAAATCACATTGTAGGATTTTTAATGAATTTATTTGGAAATTATGGTGGAAAATAAGTATTTGGTCAATAACAAAAGTTTATCTCAATACTTTGTTATATACCCTTTGTTGGCAATGACAGAGGTCAAACGTTTTCTGTAAGTCTTCACAAGGTTTTCACACACTCTTGCTGGTATTTTGGCCCATTCCTCCATGCAGATCTCCTCTAGAGCAGTGATGTTTTGGGGCTGTTGCTGGGCAACACGGACTTTCAACTCCCTCCAAAGATTTTCTATGGGGTTGAGATCTGGAGACTGGCTAGGCCACTCCAGGACCACTCCAATGCTTCTTACGAAGCCACTCCGTTGCCCTGGCGGTGTGTTTGGGATCATTGTCATGCTGAAAGACCCAGCCACGTTTCATCTTCAATGCCCTTGCTGACGGAAGGAGGTTTTCACTCAAAATCTCACGATACATGGCCCCATTCATTCTTTCCTTTACACGGATCAGTCGTCCTGCTCCCTTTGCAGAAAAACAGCCCCAAAGCATGATGTTTCCACCCCATGCTTCACAGTAGGTATGGTGTTCTTTGGATGCAACTCAGCATTCTTTGTCCTCCAAACACGGCGAGTTGAGTTTTTACCAAAAAGTTATATTTTGGTTTCATCTGACCATATGACATTCTCCCAATCTTCTTCTGGATCATCCAAATGCTCTCTAGCAAACTTCAGACGGGCCTGGACATGTACTGGCTTAAGCAGGGGGACACGTCAGGCACTGCAGGATTTGAGTCCCTGGCGGCGTAGTATGTTACTGATGGTAGGCTTTCTGCAGGTCATTCACTAGGTCCCCCCGTGTGGTTCTGGGATTTTTGCTCACCGTTCTTGTGATCATTTTGACCCCACGGGGTGAGATCTTGCGTGGAGCCCCAGATCGAGGGAGATTATCAGTGGTCTTGTATGTCTTCCATTTCCTAACAATTGCTTCCACAGTTGATTTCTTCAAACCAAGCTGCTTACCTATTGCAGATTCAGTCTTCCCAGCCTGGTGCAGATCTACAATTTTGTTTCTGGTGTCCTTTGACAGCTCTTTGGTCTTGGTCATAGTGGAGTTTGGAGTGTGACTGTTTGAGGTTGTGGACAGGTGTCTTTTATACTGATAACAAGTTCAAACAGGTGCCATTAATACAGGTAATGAGTGGAGGACAGAGGAGCCTCTTAAAGAATAAGTTACAGGTCTGTGAGAGCCAGAAATCTTGCTTGTTTGTAGGTGACCAAATACTTATTTTCCACCATAATTTGCAAATAAATTCATAAAAAATACAATGTGATTTTCTGGATTTTTTTTTCTCATTTTGTCTGTCATAGTTGAAGGGTACCTATGATGAAAATTACAGGCCTCTCTCATCTTTTTAAGTGGGAGAACTTGCACAATTGGTGGCTGACTAAATACTTTTTTGCCCCACTGTAGGTATGTGTATGTATATATGTGTATATGTATGCATACGTGTATGGATATATATATTTACCCCCCAAAATATGGGGGATTGGAAATGATGCAGACAATTACAGTGGAAGCAACATTCTTTCCGCAATATTAATCTGATCCACCCCTTAAAAAAAGGAAAAAAAAGACTGCTGAACAATTAATCAAATGGCCACTGGACTATTTACATTGACCCCCCCTCCATTTGTTTTTACACTGCTGCTACTCACTGTTTATTATCTATACAGTCACTTCACCCCTACCTACATGTACAAATGACCTTGACTAACCTGTACCCCCGCCCATGACTCAGTACCGGTACCCCCTGTATACAGCCTCGTTATTGTTATTTTATTGTGTTATTTTTTATTTATTTTTTACTTTAGTTTATTTGGTAAATATTTTTTAAGCTCTTTCTTGAACTGCACTGTAGGGATCAATTTTCGCCTAAAATGACATACCCAAATCTAACTGCCTGTAGCTCAGGACCTGAAGCAAGGATATGGATATTCTTGACACCATTGGAAAGGAAACACATTTTCACAGTTTGTGGAAATGTGAAATTAATTTAGGAGAATATAACACATTAGATCTTGCAAAAGATAGTATAAAGAAAAAAATATGCGTTTTTGTTTTTTTGTTTTTGTACCGTCATCTTTGAAATACAAGAGAAAGGCCAATTTATGAATTAGGAATCTAGGCGCAATTTACATTTTGGCCACTAGATGGCAGCAGTGTATGTGCAAAGTTTTAGACTGATCCAATCAACCATTACGTGTCTGTTAAAAATGTTGTATCAAGACTGCCCAAATGTGCCTAATTTGTTAATTATTAAGTTTTCAAGTTCATAACTGTGCACTCTCCTCAAACAATAGCATGGTATTATTTCACTGTAATAGCTACTGTAAATTGGACAGTGCAGTTAGATCCCGTCCCGCGGAAGGGGGGGGGGGCATCGATCCCGTAGAGGTTTAAGGGCTTGTGAATAAGCATTTCAAAGGGAAGTCTATACTATACTTGTATTTGGTGCATGTGACAAATAAAGTTTGATTTGTTTTGATAGGAAGAGGCAGGGAGGAAGAAGGGAAAGAGCATGTCGTCGGATGTTGGACCAATATAATATCACATACCGCCACTGGACAGTCAGTATTCTGAACAAATTGAGCTTTACATTCTCATGTCAGTCTCTTCCAATCCAACTAGCTCTCACAGTCTCATGTCAGAATTAGACGTTCATCCATGTTTCTCAAACATCAAATTTTGAAGTTGTGGCAAACGTCAAATTTAGAAGAAATCAAGGTTAAGGTTAGGCATTTACTCTGAATGGTTAATGTAAGGGTTAAGGTTTGTCATAGGCTTAAAACAACAACAAAAAACAACAACTTTCTATTGCTGGATTAAAATGTACAACTTTTGGAATCAGAGACAGATGCTTACGCTCATCCACCATTCCTATCTACAGCATCCTAGCAAAACCGAAACCTACTTGAATGAAACAGCGTTCACTGTTGCCCCTAGTGTCCGGTTTCCACGTCATCTCCCGACATCCTCAGACATGGATGGACGTCGAATACTGACTTGTTTCACGGGCAACCTGGCTGCTCCAATCCCACCCAGCAGATGCATAGGTCTGCCTGGAACACAAAATGCCTGTGACTAGTGCACACAACACGTCAGTAAATATAGCAACCAGCCTGCAGCAACCTGCCACTCACCAGCCTGCTCTAACCAAGCATGGCAGGCTGCTCACACCACAGCATATACTATACAGTATACTGGTAGAACATCCATGCAAGTATTTATGCAGAAGAATATAAACATGCTATACCTTTTTTCCATGTGGTCAAATCAATGCTATTTTCTGTTTTGTTCTGATATCTCAATTAGGGTTAAGATTAGGGTTCTTTTGGATTAGGCTATAACATCACATTAAGGGTGTGAGCTGTGTCCGGTGAATTTAAAAACACACTACACAGAACACACAGAAGAACATCGTACTATTGATTTAATGGGGGTTGAGTGGCCTTACTACGGCCGTCTGTGGTGGTATATTGGAGCAATAAAACACACCTAAACCACCAGGGAGAACTTTAAAGTGTGGTTCATCGACGTGTAGTTATGTTACAGGCTGTTTACGCCATGCATTATTAACGAACAGCAGCCGATGACCATAACCATGTTAAAATATTTAACAATGTGGTGATTTTGTGTGTGTGTGTGAATGTGTATGTGCGTGCGCGTGCGTGTGTGAGTGTGTTTGTGTGTGCATGTGTGTGCATGCGTGTGCATGTGCGTGTGTATGTTTTATGGAGTGTATAACTGAGAGTTTAATCAGAGCTCATGAATGTTTCAGGGTTGTTTTGATTGCAGCAGAATGTTTTAATGGATTTAACGAAAAGGATTGCCCTCTTCTTCCACTCTCTCCCTCTCTCTCCACGTTCTCCCTCTCTCTCGCTCGCTCTTTCCCTCTTGCTCCTTCACACTCTCTCACTCTCCCTCTCCGTCTCCATCTCCCTGCCCTCTGTCTCGTTTGTTACAGAATTTTGAAAGCATTACACTTCAAGTGCCCCTAAATTATCTGCTGCGAAATAGCTGTAATGCTAGAGAAGATTCAGACGACTTTAAGAGAAGAAATCAGTGCTCTGTGAAAGAGTCGTGATGAATAGAATCTGCATCCTCCTCTCTCTCTCTCTTCTCTCTCTGTCTTTACTCTCTCTATTTCCTCCCTTTTCCTTTCCTCCCTCCCTCTCTCTCTCTCTTCTCTCTCTGTCTTTACTCTCTCTATTTCCTCCCTTTTCCTTTCCTCCCTCCCTCTCTCTCTCTTCTCTCTCTGTCTTTACTCTCTCTATTTCCTCCCTTTTCCTTTCCTCCCTCCCTCTCTCTCTCTCTTCTCTCTCTGTCTTTACTCTCTCTATTTCCTCCCTTTTCCTTTCCTCCCTCCCTCTCTCTCTCTTCTCTCTCTGTCTTTACTCTCTCTATTTCCTCCCTTTTCCTTTCCTCCCTCCCTCTCTCTCTCTCTTCTCTCTCTGTCTTTACTCTCTCTATTTCCTCCCTTTTCCTTTCCTCCCTCCCTCTCTCTCTCTCTTCTCTCTCTGTCTTTACTCTCTCTATTTCCTCCCTCTTCCTTTCCTCCCTCCCTCTCTCTCTTCTCTCTCTCTCTCTGTCTTTACTCTCTCTATTTCCTCCCTTTTCCTTTCCTCCCTCCCTCTCTCTTCTCTCTCTCTCTCTGTCTTTGCTCTATTTCCTCCCTCTTCCTTTCCTCCCTCCCTCTCTCTCTCTTCTCTCTCTGTCTTTACTCTCTCGATTTCCTCCCTTTTCCTTTCCTCCCTCCCTCTCTCTCTCTTCTCTCTCTGTCTTTACTCTCTCTATTTCCTCCCTTTTCCTTTCCTCCCTCCCTCTCTCTCTCTCTTCTCTCTCTGTCTTTACTCTCTCTATTTCCTCCCTCTTCCTTTCCTCCCTCCCTCTCTCTCTCTCTTCTCTCTCTGTCTTTACTCTATTTCCTCCCTTTTCCTTTCCTCCCTCCTGTTCTCATTCCTCTCTCTCTTTTTCCTTGCGCTCCTCTTAGTAGTATCTTCCCATACCAGTGTGAGAACCAGTTGAAACGAGTC